>NW_027308052.1:95000-226546 GCF_047496885.1 Scyliorhinus torazame | reverse complement strand
CATCCATACAGCCATCTATCCAGCCATCCATCCATCCATCCTTCCCTGCAGCCAGCCATCCATCCAGCCATCCATCCATCCAGCCACCCATCCAGCCATCCATCCATCCATCCATCCCTCCAGCCAGACATTCATCCTGCCAGCCCTCCATCCAGACATCCATCCAGCCATCCAACCATTCATCCATCTCTCCAGCCAGCCTTACATCCAGCCATCCATCCATCCATCCATCCCTCCAGCCAGCCAACCAACCAGCCATCCCTCCATCCAGCCATCCATCCATCCACCATCCATCCAGCCATCCATCCATCCATCTATCCCTCGTGCCAGCCATCCATACAGCCATCCATCCATCCCACCATCCATAAAGCCATCCATCCGTCCCTCCAGCCAGCCATCCATCCAGCCATCCATCCATCAAGCCATTCATCCAGCCATCCATCCATCCATCCTTCGCTCCAGCCAGCCATCCATCCAGCCGTCCATCCATCCAGCCACCCATCCAGCCAACCATCCATCCATCCAACCCTCCAGCAAGTCATCCATCCTGCCATCCCTGCATCCAGCCATCCATCCAGCCATCCAACCATTCATCCATCTCTCCAGCCAGCCATACATCCAGCCATCCTTCCATCCAGCCATCCATCCAGCCATCCATCCATCCATCCATCCCTCCAGCCAGCCAGTCATTAAGCCATCCATGCATCCATCCATCCATCCAGCCATCCATCCAGCCATCCATCCATCCAGCCAGCCATCCATCCAGCCATCCCTCCATCCAGCCATCCATCCAGCCATCCATCCATCCATCCATCCATCCATCCCTCCAGCCAGCCAACCAACCAGCCTGCCCTCCATCCAGCCATCCATCCATCCATCCATCCCCCCAGCCAGCCATCCATCCAGCCATCCATCCAGCTATCCATCCAGCCATCCATCCATCAATGCATCCCTCCAGCCAGCCATCCATCCAGCCATCTATCCAACCAGCCGTCCATCCAGCCATCGATCCATCCATCCATCCCTTCAGCCTGCCATCCATCCAGCCATCCATCCATCCAGCCATCCATCCAGCCATCCATCCATCAATCCATCCATCCAGCCAGCCATCCATCCAGCCATCCATCCATCCTGCCATCTGTCCAGCCATCCATTCGGCCATCCATCCATTCATCCATCCCTCCAGCCAGCCAACCATTCGGCCATCCATCCATCCAGCCATCCATTCATCCATCGCTCCAGCCAGCCATCCATCCAGCCATCCATCCAGCCATCCATCCATCCATCGATCCCTCCTGCCAGCCATCCATCCAGCCATCCATCCATCCAGCCATCCATCCAGCCATCCATCCATCCATCCATCCCTCCATCCAGCCATCCATCCATCCATCCATCCCTCCAGCCTGCCATCCATCCAGCCATCCATCCATCCAGCCATCCATCCAGCCATCCTTCCATCAATCCATCCCTCCAGCCAGCCATCCATCCAGCCCTCCATCCATCCAGCCGTCCATCCAGCCATCCATCCCTCCAGCCAGCCATCCATCCAGCCATCCATCCATCCTGCCATCCATTCAGCCATCCATCCATCCATCCCTCCAGCCAGCCATCCATCCAGCCATCCATCCATCCCGCCATCCATCCAGCCATCCATCCATCCGTCCATCCATCCATCCAGCCATCCATCCAGCCATCCATCCAGCCATCCATCCATCCATCCAGCCAGCCATATATCCATGCATCCATCCATCCATCCATCCAGCCATCCATCCATCCAGCCATCCATCCAGCCATCCATCCATCCATCCCTCCATCCATCCGTCCATCCATCCATCCATCCAGCCTTCCATCCATCCATCCAGCCAACCAGCCATCCATCCATCCAGCCAGCCATCCAGACATCCAGCCATCCATCCAGCCGTCCATCCAGCCTTCCATCCATCCTTCCATCCCTCCAGCCAGCCATCCATCCAGCCAACTATTCGGCCATTCATCCATCCATCCATCCCTCCAGCCAGCCATCCATCCAGCCATCCCTCCATCCAGCCATCCATCCAGGCTTCCATCCATCCATCCATCCCTCCAGCCAGCCATCCAGCCAGCCATCCCTCCATCCAGCCGTCCATCCAGCCATCCATCCATCCCTCCAGCCAGCCACCCATCCAGCCATCCCTCCATCCAGCCATCCATCCAGCCAATAATCCATCCATCCATCCCTCCAGCCAGCCATCCATCCAGCCACCCCACCATCCAGCCATCAATCCAGCCATCCATCCATCCCTCCAGCCTGCCAACCATCCAGCCATCCCTCCATCCAGCCATCCATCCAGCCATCCATCCATCCCTCCAGCCAGCCGTCCATCGAGCCATCCATCCATGCAGCCAGCCATCCAGCCATCCATCCATCAATCCATCCCTCCAGCCAGCCATGCATCCAGCCATCCTTCCATCCAGCCGTCCATCCGGCCATCCATCCATGACTCCATTCCTCCAGCCAGCCATCCATCAAACCATCCTTCGATCTAGCCATCCATTCAGCCATCCATCCATCCATCCCTCCAGCCAGCCATCCATCCAGCCTTCCATCCATCCAGCCATCCGTCCAGCCATTCATTAATCCAACCATTCCTCCAGCAAACAATCCATCCAGCCATCCATCCAGCCATCCATCCAGCCATCCATCCATCCATCCCTCCAGCCAGCCATCCATCCAGCCATCCATCCATCCAGCCATCCATCCAGCCATCCATCCATCCATCCATCCCACCAGCCAGCCATCTATCAAGCCATCCATCCATCCAGACATCCATCCAGCCACCCATCCATCCATCCATCCCTCCAGCCAGCCAACCATCCGGACATCCATCCATCCAGCCATCCACCCAGCCACCCACCCATCCATCCATCTCTCCAGCCAGCCAGCCATCCAGCCATCCATCTATCTAGCCATCCATCCAGCCATCCATCCAGCCATCCCTCCAGCCAGCCATCCATCCATCTATCCCTCCAGCCAGCCATCCATCCAGCCATCCATCCATCCAGCCATCCATCCAGCCATCCATCCATCCATCCATCCATCCATCCAGCCATCCATCCAGCCATCCATCCATCCATCCGTCCATCCAGCCATCCATCCAGCCATCCATCCAGCCATCCATCCATCCTTCAATCCCTCCAGCCATCCATCCTTCCAGCCATCCATCCATCCAGCCATCCATCCAGCCATCCATCCATCCATCCATCCATCCCTCCAGCCAGCCATCCATCCAGCCATCCATCCATCCATCCCTCCAGCCAATCGCCCATCCAGCCGTCCTTCCATCCAGCCATCCATCCAGCCATCCATCCAGCCATCCATCCCTCCAGCAATCCACCCATCCAACCATTCCTCCATGCAGCCATCCATCCAGCCATCCATCCATCCATCCATCCCTCCAGCCAGATATCCATCAAGCCATCCCTCCATCCATCCGTCCATCCATCCATCCATCCAGCCATCCATCCATCCAGCCAGCCTTCCATCCAGCCATCCCTCCATACAGCCATCCATCCAGCCATCCATCCATCCGTCACTCCAGCCAGTCATCCCTCCATCCAGCCATCCATCCAGCCATCCATCCATCCCTCCAGCCAGCCGCCCATCCAGCCATCCCTCCATCCAGCCATCCATCCAGCCAATAATCCATCCATCCATCCCTCCAGCCAGCCATCCATCCAGCCATCCCTCCATCCAGCCATCCATCCAGCCATCCATCCATCCCTCCAGCCAGCCAACCATCCAGCCATCCCTCCATCCAGCCATCCATCCAGCCATCCATCCATCCATCCATCCATCCCTCCAGCCAGCCATCCATCGATCCATCCATCCATCCAGCCAGCCATCCAGACAACCATCCATCAATCCATCCCTCCAGCCAGCCATGCATCCAGCCATCCTTCCATCCAGCCGTCCATCCGGCCATCCAACCATGACTCCATTCCTCCAGCCAGCCATCCATCCAGCCATCCATCGATCTTGCCATCCATTCAGCCAGACATCCATCCATCCCTCCAGCCAGCCATCCATCCAGCCTTCCATCCATCCAGCCATCCGTCCAGCCATTCATTAATCCATCCATTCCTCCAGCCAGCAATCCATCCAGCCATCCATCCAGCCATCCATCCAGCCATCCATCCATCCATCCTCCTGCCAGCCATCCATCCAGCCATCCATCCATCCATCCATCCCTTCAGCCAGCCATCCATCTAGCCATCCATCCATCCAGCCATCCATCCAGCCATCCATCCATCCATCCATCCATCCCTCCAGCCAGCCATCCATCCAGCCATCCATCCATCCATCCCTCCAGCCAATCGCCCATCCAGCCGTCCATCCATCCAGCCATTCATCCAGCCATCCATCCAGCCATCCATCCCTCCAGCAATCTACCCATCCAACCATTCCTCCATGTAGCCATCCATCCAGCCATCCATCCATCCATCCATCCCTCCAGCCAGATATCCATCAAGCCATCCCTCCATCCATCCGTCCATCCATCCATCCATCCAGCCATCCATCCATCCAGCCAGCCTTCCATCCAGCCATCCCTCCATACAGCAATCCATCCAGCCATCCATCCATCCGTCACTCCAGCCAGTCATCCCTCCATCCAGCCATCCATCCAGCCATCCATCCATCCCTCCAGCCAGCCGCCCATCCAGCCATCCCTCCATCCAGCCATCCATCCAGCCAATAATCCATCCATCCATCCCTCCAGCCAGCCATCCATCCAGCCATCCCTCCATCCAGCCATCCATCCAGCCATCCATCCATCCCTCCAGCCAGCCAACCATCCAGCCATCCCTCCATCCAGCCATCCATCCAGCCATCCATCCATCCATCCATCCATCCCTCCAGCCAGCCATCCATCGATCCATCCATCCATCCAGCCAGCCATCCAGACAACCATCCATCAATCCATCCCTCCAGCCAGCCATGCATCCAGCCATCCTTCCATCCAGCCGTCCATCCGGCCATCCATCCATGACTCCATTCCTCCAGCCAGCCATCCATCCAGCCATCCATCGATCTTGCCATCCATTCAGCCAGACATCCATCCATCCCTCCAGCCAGCCATCCATCCAGCCTTCCATCCATCCAGCCATCCGTCCAGCCATTCATTAATCCATCCATTCCTCCAGCCAGCAATCCATCCAGCCATCCATCCAGCCATCCATCCAGCCATCCATCCATCCATCCCTCCAGCCAGCCATCCATCCAGCCATCCATCCATCCATCCATCCCTTCAGCCAGCCATCCATCCAGCCATCAATCCATCCAGACATCCATCCAGCCATCCATCCAACCATCTATCCCTCCAGCCAGCCATCCATCCGGACATCCATCCATCCAGCCATCCATTCAGCCACCCATCCATTCATCCATCTCTCCAGCCAGCCAGCCATCCAGCCATCCATCTATCCAGCCATCCATCCAGCCATCCATCCATCCATCCCTCCAGCCAGCCATCCATCCATCCATCCCTCCAGCCAACCATCCATCCAGCCATCCATCCATCCGCCATCCATCCAGCCATCCATCCATCCGTCCATCCATCCATCCATCCATCCATCCAGCCAGCCATCCATCCAGCCATCCATCCATCCATCCAGCCATTCATCCATGCATCCATCCATCCATCCATCCCTCCAGCCAGCCATCCATCCAGCCATCCATCCATCCAGCCATCCATCCATCAATCCACCCGCCCAGCCAGCCAACCATCCACCCATCCAGCCATCCAGTCATCCATCCAGCCATCCATCCATTTATCCATCCCTCCAGCCAGCCACCAATCCAGCCATCCATCCATCCAGCCATCCATTCAGCCATCCATCCATCCATCCATCCCTTCAGCCAGCCATCCATTCGGCCATCCATCCAGACATCCATCCATCCATCCCTCCAGCCAGCCATCCCTCCAGCCAGCCAACCATCCAGCCATCCCTCCATCCAGCCATCCATCCAGCCATCCATCCATCCATCCATCCATCCCTCCAGCCAGCCATCCATCGAGCCATCCATCCATCCAGCCAGCCATCCAGACAACCATCCATCAATCCATCCCTCCAGCCAGCCATGCATCCAGCCATCCTTCCATCCAGCCGTCCATCCGGCCATCCATCCATGACTCCATTCCTCCAGCCAGCCATCCATCCAGCGAGCCATCGATCTAGCCATCCATTCAGCCAGCCATCCATCCATCCCTCCAGTCAGCCATCCATCCAGCCTTCCATCCATCCAGCCATCCGTCCAGCCATTCATTAATCCATCCATTCCTCCAGCCAGCAATCCATCCAGCCATCCATCCAGCCATCCATCCAGCCATCCATCCATCCATCCATCCCTCCAGCCAGCCATCCATCCAGCCATCCATCCATCCATCCATCCCTCCAGCCAGCCATCCATCCAGCCATCCATCCATTCAGACATCCATCCAGCCATCCATCCAACCATCTATCCCTCCAGCCAGCCATCCCTCCGGACATCCATCCATTCAGCCATCCATTCAGCCACCCATCCATCCATCCATCTCTCCAGCCAGCCAGCCATCCAGCCATCCATCTATCCAGCCATCCATCCAGCCATCCATCCATCCATCCCTCCAGCCAGCCATCCATCCATCCATCCATCCCTCCAGCCAGCCATCCATCCAGCCATCCATCCATCCCGCCATCCATCCAGCCATCCATCCATCCGTCCATCCATCCATCCAGCCATCCATCCAGCCATCCATCCAGCCATCCATCCATCCATCCAGCCAGCCATATATCCATGCATCCATCCATCCATCCATCCATCCAGCCACCCATCCATCCAGCCATCCATCCAGCCATCCATCCATCCATCCCTCCATCCATCCGTCCATCCATCCATCCATCCAGCCTTCCATCCATCCATCCAGCCAACCAGCCATCCATCCATCCAGCCAGCCATCCAGACATCCAGCCATCCATCCAGCCGTCCATCCAGCCTTCCATCCATCCTTCCATCCCTCCAGCCAGCCATCCATCCAGCCATCCCTCCAGCCAGCCATCCATCCATCTATCCCTCCAGCCAGCCATCCATCCAGCCATCCATCCATCCAGCCATCCATCCAGCCATCCATCCATCCATCCATCCATCCATCCAGCCATCCATCCAGCCATCCATCCATCCATCCGTCCATCCAGCCATCCATCCAGCCATCCATCCAGCCATCCATCCATCCTTCAATCCCTCCAGCCATCCATCCTTCCAGCCATCCATCCATCCAGCCATCCATCCAGCCATCCATCCATCCATCCCTCCAGCCAGCCATCCATCCAGCCATCCATCCATCCATCCCTCCAGCCAATCGCCCATCCAGCCGTCCATCCATCCAGCCATCCATCCAGCCATCCATCCAGCCATCCATCCCTCCAGCAATCCACCCATCCAACCATTCCTCCATGCAGCCATCCATCCAGCCATCCATCCATCCATCCATCCCTCCAGCCAGATATCCATCAAGCCATCCCTCCATCCATCCGTCCATCCATCCATCCATCCAGCCATCCATCCATCCAGCCAGCCTTCCATCCAGCCATCCCTCCATACAGCCATCCATCCAGCCATCCATCCATCCGTCACTCCAGCCAGTCATCCCTCCATCCAGCCATCCATCCAGCCATCCATCCATCCCTCCAGCCAGCCGCCCATCCAGCCATCCCTCCATCCAGCCATCCATCCAGCCAATAATCCATCCATCCATCCCTCCAGCCAGCCATCCATCCAGCCATCCCTCCATCCAGCCATCCATCCAGCCATCCATCCATCCCTCCAGCCAGCCAACCATCCAGCCATCCCTCCATCCAGCCATCCATCCAGCCATCCATCCATCCATCCATCCATCCCTCCAGCCAGCCATCCATCGATCCATCCATCCATCCAGCCAGCCATCCAGACAACCATCCATCAATCCATCCCTCCAGCCAGCCATGCATCCAGCCATCCTTCCATCCAGCCGTACATCCGGCCATCCATCCATGACTCCATTCCTCCAGCCAGCCATCCATCCAGCCATCCATCGATCTTGCCATCCATTCAGCCAGACATCCATCCATCCCTCCAGCCAGCCATCCATCCAGCCTTCCATCCATCCAGCCATCCGTCCAGCCATTCATTAATCCATCCATTCCTCCAGCCAGCAATCCATCCAGCCATCCATCCAGCCATCCATCCAGCCATCCATCCATCCATCCTCCTGCCAGCCATCCATCCAGCCATCCATCCATCCATCCATCCCTTCAGCCAGCCATCCATCTAGCCATCCATCCATCCAGCCATCCATCCAGCCATCCATCCATCCATCCATCCATCCCTCCAGCCAGCCATCCATCCAGCCATCCATCCATCCATCCCTCCAGCCAATCGCCCATCCAGCCGTCCATCCATCCAGCCATTCATCCAGCCATCCATCCAGCCATCCATCCCTCCAGCAATCCACCCATCCAACCATTCCTCCATGCAGCCATCCATCCAGCCATCCATCCATCCATCCATCCCTCCAGCCAGATATCCATCAAGCCATCCCTCCATCCATCCGTCCATCCATCCATCCATCCAGCCATCCATCCATCCAGCCAGCCTTCCATCCAGCCATCCCTCCATACAGCCATCCATCCAGCCATCCATCCATCCGTCACTCCAGCCAGTCATCCCTCCATCCAGCCATCCATCCAGCCATCCATCCATCCCTCCAGCCAGCCGCCCATCCAGCCATCCCTCCATCCAGCCATCCATCCAGCCAATAATCCATCCATCCATCCCTCCAGCCAGCCATCCATCCAGCCATCCCTCCATCCAGCCATCCATCCAGCCATCCATCCATCCCTCCAGCCAGCCAACCATCCAGCCATCCCTCCATCCAGCCATCCATCCAGCCATCCATCCATCCATCCATCCATCCCTCCAGCCAGCCATCCATCGATCCATCCATCCATCCAGCCAGCCATCCAGACAACCATCCATCAATCCATCCCTCCAGCCAGCCATGCATCCAGCCATCCTTCCATCCAGCCGTCCATCCGGCCATCCATCCATGACTCCATTCCTCCAGCCAGCCATCCATCCAGCCATCCATCGATCTTGCCATCCATTCAGCCAGACATCCATCCATCCCTCCAGCCAGCCATCCGTCCAGCCTTCCATCCATCCAGCCATCCGTCCAGCCATTCATTAATCCATCCATTCCTCCAGCCAGCAATCCATCCAGCCATCCATCCAGCCATCCATCCAGCCATCCATCCATCCATCCCTCCAGCCAGCCATCCATCCAGCCATCCATCCATCCATCCATCCCTTCAGCCAGCCATCCATCCAGCCATCAATCCATCCAGACATCCATCCAGCCATCCATCCAACCATCTATCCCTCCAGCCAGCCATCCATCCGGACATCCATCCATCCAGCCATCCATTCAGCCACCCATCCATTCATCCATCTCTCCAGCCAGCCAGCCATCCAGCCATCCATCTATCCAGCCATCCATCCAGCCATCCATCCATCCATCCCTCCAGCCAGCCATCCATCCATCCATCCCTCCAGCCAGCCATCCATCCAGCCATCCATCCATCCGCCATCCATCCAGCCATCCATCCATCCGTCCATCCATCCATCCATCCATCCATCCAGCCATCCATCCAGCCATCTATCCATCCATCCAGCCATTCATCCATGCATCCATCCATCCATCCATCCCTCCAGCCAGCCATCCATCCAGCCATCCATCCATCCAGCCATCCATCCATCAATCCACCCGCCCAGCCAGCCAACCATCCAGCCATCCAGCCATCCAGTCATCCATCCAGCCATCCATCCATTTATCCATCCCTCCAGCCAGCCACCAATCCAGCCATCCATCCATCCAGCCATCCATTCAGCCATCCATCCATCCATCCATCCCTTCAGCCAGCCATCCATTCGGCCATCCATCCAGACATACATCCATCCATCCCTCCAGCCAGCCATCCCTCCAGCCAGCCAACCATCCAGCCATCCCTCCATCCAGCCATCCATCCAGCCATCCATCCATCCATCCATCCCTCCAGCCAGCCATCCATCGAGCCATCCATCCATCCAGCCAGCCATCCAGACAACCATCCATCAATCCATCCCTCCAGCCAGCCATGCATCCAGCCATCCTTCCATCCAGCCGTCCATCCGGCCATCCATCCATGACTCCATTCCTCCAGCCAGCCATCCATCCAGCGAGCCATCGATCTAGCCATCCATTCAGCCAGCCATCCATCCATCCCTCCAGTCAGCCATCCATCCAGCCTTCCATCCATCCAGCCATCCGTCCAGCCATTCATTAATCCATCCATTCCTCCAGCCAGCAATCCATCCAGCCATCCATCCAGCCATCCATCCAGCCATCCATCCATCCATCCATCCCTCCAGCCAGCCATCCATCCAGCCATCCATCCATCCATCCATCCCTCCAGCCAGCCATCCATCCAGCCATCCATCCATTCAGACATCCATCCAGCCATCCATCCAACCATCTATCCCTCCAGCCAGCCATCCCTCCGGACATCCATCCATTCAGCCATCCATTCAGCCACCCATCCATCCATCCATCTCTCCAGCCAGCCAGCCATCCAGCCATCCATCTATCCAGCCATCCATCCAGCCATCCATCCATCCATCCCTCCAGCCAGCCATCCATCCATCCATCCCTCCAGCCAGCCATCCATCCAGCCATCCATCCATCCCGCCATCCATCCAGCCATCCATCCATCCGTCCATCCATTCAGCCAGCCATCCATCCATCCCTCCAGTCAGCCATCCATCCAGCCTTCCATCCATCCAGCCATCCGTCCAGCCATTCATTAATCCATCCATTCCTCCAGCCAGCAATCCATCCAGCCATCCATCCAGCCATCCATCCAGCCATCCATCCATCCATCCATCCCTCCAGCCAGCCATCCATCAAGCCATCCATCCATCCATCCATCCCTCCAGCCAGCCATCCATCCAGCCATCCATCCATTCAGACATCCATCCAGCCATCCATCCAACCATCTATCCCTCCAGCCAGCCATCCCTCCGGACATCCATCCATTCAGCCATCCATTCAGCCACCCATCCATCCATCCATCTCTCCAGCCAGCCAGCCATCCAGCCATGCATCTATCCAGCCATCCATCCAGCCATCCATCCATCCATCCCTCCAGCCAGCCATCCATCCATCCATCCCTCCAGCCAGCCATCCATCCAGCCATCCATCCATCCCGCCATCCATCCAGCCATCCATCCATCCGTCCATCCATCCATCCAGCCATCCATCCAGCCATCCATCCATCCATCCAGCCAGCCATATATCCATGCATCCATCCATCCATCCATCCATCCAGCCATCCATCCATCCAGCCATCCATCCAGCCATCCATCCATCCATCCCTCCATCCATCCGTCCATCCATCCATCCATCCAGCCTTCCATCCATCCATCCAGCCAACCAGCCATCCATCCATCCAGCCAGCCATCCAGACATCCAGCCATCCATCCAGCCGTCCATCCAGCCTTCCATCCATCCTTCCATCCCTCCAGCCAGCCATCCATCCAGCCATCCATTCGGCCATTCATCCATCCATCCATCCCTCCAGCCAGCCATCCATCCAGCCATCCCTCCATCCAGCCATCCATCCAGCCATCCATCCATCCATCCATCCCTCCAGCCAGCCATCCAGCCAGCCATCCCTCCATCCAGCCGTCCATCCAGCCATCCATCCATCCCTCCAGCCAGCCACCCATCCAGCCATCCCTCCATCCAGCCATCCATCCAGCCAATAATCCATCCATCCATCCCTCCAGCCAGCCATCCATCCAGCCACCCCACCATCCAGCCATCAATCCAGCCATCCATCCATCCCTCCAGCCTGCCAACCATCCAGCCATCCCTCCATCCAGCCATCCATCCAGCCATCCATCCATCCCTCCAGCCAGCCGTCCATCGAGCCATCCATCCATGCAGTCAGCCATCCAGCCATCCATCCATCAATCCATCCCTCCAGCCAGCCATGCATCCAGCCATCCTTCCATCCAGCCGTCCATCCGGCCATCCATCCATGACTCCATTCCTCCAGCCAGCCATCCATCAAACCATCCTTCGATCTAGCCATCCATTCAGCCATCCATCCATCCATCCCTCCAGCCAGCCATCCATCCAGCCTTCCATCCATCCAGCCATCCGTCCAGCCATTCATTAATCCAACCATTCCTCCAGCAAACAATCCATCCAGCCATCCATCCAGCCATCCATCCAGCCATCCATCCATCCATCCCTCCAGCCAGCCATCCATTCAGCCATCCATCCATCCAGCCATCCATCCAGCCATCCATCCATCCATCCATCCCACCAGCCAGCCATCCATCAAGCCATCCATCCATCCAGACATCCACCCAGCCACCCATCAATCCATCCATCCCTCCAGCCAGCCAACCATCCGGACATCCATCCATCCAGCCATCCACCCAGCCACCCACCCATCCATCCATCTCTCCAGCCAGCCAGCCATCCAGCCATCAATCTATCTAGCCATCCATCCAGCCATCCATCCAGCCATCCCTCCAGCCAGCCATCCATCCATCTATCCCTCCAGCCAGCCATCCATCCAGCCATCCATCCATCCAGCCTTCCATCCAGCCATCCATCCATCCATCCATCCATCCATCCAGCCATCCATCCAGCCATCCATCCATCCATCCGTCCATCCAGCCATCCATCCAGGAATCCATCCAGCCATCCATCCATCCTTCAATCCCTCCAGCCATCCATCCTTCCAGCCATCCATCCATCCAGCCATCCATCCAGCCATCCATCCATCCATCCATCCATCCCTCCAGCCAGCCATCCATCCAGCCATCCATCCATCCATCCCTCCAGCCAATCGCCCATCCAGCCGTCCATCCATCCAGCCATCCATCCAGCCATCCATCCAGCCATCCATCCCTCCAGCAATCCACCCATCCAACCATTCCTCCATGCAGCCATCCATCCAGCCATCCATCCATCCATCCATCCCTCCAGCCAGATATCCATCAAGCCATCCCTCCATCCATCCGTCCATCCATCCATCCATCCAGCCATCCATCCATCCAGCCAGCCTTCCATCCAGCCATCCCTCCATACAGCCATCCATCCAGCCATCCATCCATCCGTCACTCCAGCCAGTCATCCCTCCATCCAGCCATCCATCCAGCCATCCATCCATCCCTCCAGCCAGCCGCCCATCCAGCCATCCCTCCATCCAGCCATCCATCCAGCCAATAATCCATCCATCCATCCCTCCAGCCAGCCATCCATCCAGCCATCCCTCCATCCAGCCATCCATCCAGCCATCCATCCATCCCTCCAGCCAGCCATCCATCCAGCCATCCATCCATCCATCCATCCATCCCTCCAGCCAGCCATCCATCGATCCATCCATCCATCCAGCCAGCCATCCAGACAACCATCCATCAATCCATCCCTCCAGCCAGCCATGCATCCAGCCATCCTTCCATCAAGCCGTACATCCGGCCATCCATCCATCCAGCCATCCATCGATCTTGCCATCCATTCAGCCAGACATCCATCCATCCCTCCAGCCAGCCATCCATCCAGCCTTCCATCCATCCAGCCATCCGTCCAGCCATTCATTAATCCATCCATTCCTCCAGCCAGCAATCCATCCAGCCATCCATCCAGCCATCCATCCAGCCATCCATCCATCCATCCTCCTGCCAGCCATCCATCCAGCCATCCATCCATCCATCCATCCCTTCAGCCAGCCATCCATCTAGCCATCCATCCATCCAGCCATCCATCCAGCCATCCATCCATCCATCCATCCATCCCTCCAGCCAGCCATCCATCCAGCCATCCATCAATCCATCCCTCCAGCCAATCGCCCATCCAGCCGTCCATCCATCCAGCCATCCATCCAGCCATCCATCCAGCCATCCATCCCTCCAGCAATCCACCCATCCAACCATTCCTCCATGCAGCCATCCATCCATCCAGCCATCCATCCATCCATCCATCCCTCCAGCCAGATATCCATCAAGCCATCCCTCCATCCATCCGTCCATCCATCCATCCATCCAGCCATCCATCCATCCAGCCAGCCTTCCATCCAGCCATCCCTCCATACAGCCATCCATCCAGCCATCCATCCATCCGTCACTCCAGCCAGTCATCCCTCCATCCAGCCATCCATCCAGCCATCCATCCATCCCTCCAGCCAGCCGCCCATCCAGCCATCCCTCCATCCAGCCATCCATCCAGCCAATAATCCATCCATCCATCCCTCCAGCCAGCCATCCATCCAGCCATCCCGCCATCCAGCCATCCATCCAGCCATCCATCCATCCCTCCAGCCAGCCAACCATCCAGCCATCCCTCCATCCAGCCATCCATCCAGCCATCCATCCATCCATCCATCCATCCCTCCAGCCAGCCATCCATCGATCCATCCATCCATCCAGCCAGCCATCCAGACAACCATCCATCAATCCATCCCTCCAGCCAGCCATGCATCCAGCCATCCTTTCATCCAGCCGTCCATCCGGCCATCCATCCATGACTCCATTCCTCCAGCCAGCCATCCATCCAGCCATCCATCGATCTTGCCATCCATTCAGCCAGACATCCATCCATCCCTCCAGCCAGCCATCCATCCAGCCTTCCATCCATCCAGCCATCCGTCCAGCCATTCATTAATCCATCCATCCCTCCATCCATCCGTCCATCCATCCATCCATCCAGCCTTCCATCCATCCATCCAGCCAACCAGCCATCCATCCATCCAGCCAGCCATCCAGACATCCAGCCATCCATCCAGCCGTCCATCCAGCCTTCCATCCATCCTTCCATCCCTCCAGCCAGCCATCCATCCAGCCATCCCTCCAGCCAGCCATCCATCCATCTATCCCTCCAGCCAGCCATCCATCCAGCCATCCATCCATCCAGCCATCCATCCAGCCATCCATCCATCCATCCATCCATCCATCCAGCCATCCATCCAGCCATCCATCCATCCATCCGTCCATCCAGCCATCCATCCAGCCATCCATCCAGCCATCCATCCATCCTTCAATCCCTCCAGCCATCCATCCTTCCAGCCATCCATCCATCCAGCCATCCATCCAGCCATCCATCCATCCATCCCTCCAGCCAGCCATCCATCCAGCCATCCATCCATCCATCCCTCCAGCCAATCGCCCATCCAGCCGTCCATCCATCCAGCCATCCATCCAGCCATCCATCCAGCCATCCATCCCTCCAGCAATCCACCCATCCAACCATTCCTCCATGCAGCCATCCATCCAGCCATCCATCCATCCACCCATCCCTCCAGCCAGATATCCATCAAGCCATCCCTCCATCCATCCGTCCATCCATCCATCCATCCAGCCATCCATCCATCCAGCCAGCCTTCCATCCAGCCATCCCTCCATACAGCCATCCATCCAGCCATCCATCCATCCGTCACTCCAGCCAGTCCTCCCTCCATCCAGCCATCCATCCAGCCATCCATCCATCCCTCCAGCCAGCCGCCCATCCAGCCATCCCTCCATCCAGCCATCCATCCAGCCAATAATCCATCCATCCATCCCTCCAGCCAGCCATCCATCGAGCCATCCCTCCATCCAACCATCCATCCAGCCATCCATCCATCCCTCCAGCCAGCCAACCATCCAGCCATCCCTCCATCCAGCCATCCATCCAGCCATCCATCCATCCATCCATCCATCCCTCCAGCCAGCCATCCATCGATCCATCCATCCATCCAGCCAGCCATCCAGACAACCATCCATCAATCCATCCCTCCAGCCAGCCATGCATCCAGCCATCCTTCCATCCAGCCGTACATCCGGCCATCCATCCATGACTCCATTCCTCCAGCCAGCCATCCATCCAGCCATCCATCGATCTTGCCATCCATTCAGCCAGACATCCATCCATCCCTCCAGCCAGCCATCCATCCAGCCTTCCATCCATCCAGCCACCCGTCCAGCCATTCATTAATCCATCCATTCCTCCAGCCAGCAATCCATCCAGCCATCCATCCAGCCATCCATCCAGCCATCCATCCATCCATCCTCCTGCCAGCCATCCATCCAGCCATCCATCCATCCATCCATCCCTTCAGCCAGCCATCCATCTAGCCATCCATCCATCCAGCCATCCATCCAGCCATCCATCCATCCATCCATCCATCCCTCCAGCCAGCCATCCATCCAGCCATCCATCCATCCATCCCTCCAGCCAATCTCCCATCCAGCCGTCCATCCATCCAGCCATTCATCCAGCCATCCATCCAGCCATCCATCCCTCCAGCAATCCACCCATCCAACCATTCCTCCATGCAGCCATCCATCCAGCCATCCATCCATCCATCCATCCCTCCAGCCAGATATCCATCAAGCCATCCCTCCATCCATCCGTCCATCCATCCATCCATCCAGCCATCCATCCATCCAGCCAGCCTTCCATCCAGCCATCCCTCCATACAGCCATCCATCCAGCCATCCATCCATCCGTCACTCCAGCCAGTCATCCCTCCATCCAGCCATCCATCCAGCCATCCATCCATCCCTCCAGCCAGCCGCCCATCCAGCCATCCCTCCATCCAGCCATCCATCCAGCCAATAATCCATCCATCCATCCCTCCAGCCAGCCATCCATCCAGCCATCCCTCCATCCAGCCATCCATCCAGCCATCCATCCATCCCTCCAGCCAGCCAACCATCCAGCCATCCTTCCATCCAGCCATCCATCCAGCCATCCATCCATCCATCCATCCATCCCTCCAGCCAGCCATCCATCGATCCATCCATCCATCCAGCCAGCCATCCAGACAACCATCCATCAATCCATCCCTCCAGCCAGCCATGCATCCAGCCATCCTTCCATCCATCCGTCCATCCGGCCATCCATCCATGACTCCATTCCTCCAGCCAGCCATCCATCCAGCCATCCATCGATCTTGCCATCCATTCAGCCAGACATCCATCCATCCCTCCAGCCAGCCATCCGTCCAGCCTTCCATCCATCCAGCCATCCGTCCAGCCATTCATTAATCCATCCATTCCTCCAGCCAGCAATCCATCCAGCCATCCATCCAGCCATCCATCCAGCCATCCATCCATCCATCCCTCCAGCCAGCCATCCATCCAGCCATCCATCCATCCATCCATCCCTTCAGCCAGCCATCCATCCAGCCATCAATCCATCCAGACATCCATCCAGCCATCCATCCAACCATCTATCCCTCCAGCCAGCCATCCATCCGGACATCCATCCATCCAGCCATCCATTCAGCCACCCATCCATTCATCCATCTCTCCAGCCAGCCAGCCATCCAGCCATCCATCTATCCAGCCATCCATCCAGCCATCCATCCATCCATCCCTCCAGCCAGCCATCCATCCATCCATCCCTCCAGCCAGCCATCCATCCAGCCATCCATCCATCCGCCATCCATCCAGCCATCCATCCATCCGTCCATCCATCCATCCATCCATCCATCCAGCCATCCATCCAGCCATCCATCCATCCATCCAGCCATTCATCCATGCATCCATCCATCCATCCATCCCTCCAGCCAGCCATCCATCCAGCCATCCATCCATCCAGCCATCCATCCATCAATCCACCCGCCCAGCCAGCCAACCATCCAGCCATCCAGCCATCCAGTCATCCATCCAGCCATCCATCCATTTATCCATCCCTCCAGCCAGCCACCAATCCAGCCATCCATCCATCCAGCCATCCATTCAGCCATCCATCCATCCATCCATCCCTTCAGCCAGCCATCCATTCGGCCATCCATCCAGACATACATCCATCCATCCCTCCAGCCAGCCATCCCTCCAGCCAGCCAACCATCCAGCCATCCCTCCATCCAGCCATCCATCCAGCCATCCATCCATCCATCCATCCATCCCTCCAGCCAGCCATCCATCGAGCCATCCATCCATCCAGCCAGCCATCCAGACAACCATCCATCAATCCATCCCTCCAGCCAGCCATGCATCCAGCCATCCTTCCATCCAGCCGTCCATCCGGCCATCCATCCATGACTCCATTCCTCCAGCCAGCCATCCATCCAGCGAGCCATCGATCTAGCCATCCATTCAGCCAGCCATCCATCCATCCCTCCAGTCAGCCATCCATCCAGCCTTCCATCCATCCAGCCATCCGTCCAGCCATTCATTAATCCATCCATTCCTCCAGCCAGCAATCCATCCAGCCATCCATCCAGCCATCCATCCAGCCATCCATCCATCCATCCATCCCTCCAGCCAGCCATCCATCCAGCCATCCATCCATCCATCCATCCCTCCAGCC
Source organism: Scyliorhinus torazame (assembly GCF_047496885.1). Classification (NCBI taxonomy): domain Eukaryota; kingdom Metazoa; phylum Chordata; class Chondrichthyes; order Carcharhiniformes; family Scyliorhinidae; genus Scyliorhinus; species Scyliorhinus torazame. The sequence continues at coordinate 208,145 of NW_027308052.1, read as the reverse complement.
AGCCATCCATCCAGCCATCCATCCATTCAGACATCCATCCAGCCATCCATCCAACCATCTATCCCTCCAGCCAGCCATCCCTCCGGACATCCATCCATTCAGCCATCCATTCAGCCACCCATCCATCCATCCATCTCTCCAGCCAGCCAGCCATCCAGCCATCCATCTATCCAGCCATCCATCCAGCCATCCATCCATCCATCCCTCCAGCCAGCCATCCATCCATCCATCCCTCCAGCCAGCCATCCATCCAGCCATCCATCCATCCCGCCATCCATCCAGCCATCCATCCATCCGTCCATCCATTCAGCCAGCCATCCATCCATCCCTCCAGTCAGCCATCCATCCAGCCTTCCATCCATCCAGCCATCCGTCCAGCCATTCATTAATCCATCCATTCCTCCAGCCAGCAATCCATCCAGCCATCCATCCAGCCATCCATCCAGCCATCCATCCATCCATCCATCCCTCCAGCCAGCCATCCATCCAGCCATCCATCCATCCATCCATCCCTCCAGCCAGCCATCCATCCAGCCATCCATCCATTCAGACATCCATCCAGCCATCCATCCAACCATCTATCCCTCCAGCCAGCCATCCCTCCGGACATCCATCCATTCAGCCATCCATTCAGCCACCCATCCATCCATCCATCTCTCCAGCCAGCCAGCCATCCAGCCATGCATCTATCCAGCCATCCATCCAGCCATCCATCCATCCATCCCTCCAGCCAGCCATCCATCCATCCATCCCTCCAGCCAGCCATCCATCCAGCCATCCATCCATCCCGCCATCCATCCAGCCACCCATCCATCCGTCCATCCATCCATCCAGCCATCCATCCAGCCATCCATCCATCCATCCAGCCAGCCATATATCCATGCATCCATCCATCCATCCATCCATCCAGCCATCCATCCATCCAGCCATCCATCCAGCCATCCATCCATCCATCCCTCCATCCATCCGTCCATCCATCCATCCATCCAGCCTTCCATCCATCCATCCAGCCAACCAGCCATCCATCCATCCAGCCAGCCATCCAGACATCCAGCCATCCATCCAGCCGTCCATCCAGCCTTCCATCCATCCTTCCATCCCTCCAGCCAGCCATCCATCCAGCCATCCATTCGGCCATTCATCCATCCATCCATCCCTCCAGCCAGCCATCCATCCAGCCATCCCTCCATCCAGCCATCCATCCAGCCATCCATCCATCCATCCATCCCTCCAGCCAGCCATCCAGCCAGCCATCCCTCCATCCAGCCGTCCATCCAGCCATCCATCCATCCCTCCAGCCAGCCACCCATCCAGCCATCCCTCCATCCAGCCATCCATCCAGCCAATAATCCATCCATCCATCCCTCCAGCCAGCCATCCATCCAGCCACCCCACCATCCAGCCATCAATCCAGCCATCCATCCATCCCTCCAGCCTGCCAACCATCCAGCCATCCCTCCATCCAGCCATCCATCCAGCCATCCATCCATCCCTCCAGCCAGCCTTCCATCGAGCCATCCATCCATGCAGCCAGCCATCCAGCCATCCATCCATCAATCCATCCCTCCAGCCAGCCATGCATCCAGCCATCCTTCCATCCAGCCGTCCATCCGGCCATCCATCCATGACTCCATTCCTCCAGCCAGCCATCCATCAAACCATCCTTCGATCTAGCCATCCATTCAGCCATCCATCCATCCATCCCTCCAGCCAGCCATCCATCCAGCCTTCCATCCATCCAGCCATCCGTCCAGCCATTCATTAATCCAACCAATCCTCCAGCAAACAATCCATCCAGCCATCCATCCAGCCATCCATCCAGCCATCCATCCATCCATCCCTCCAGCCAGCCATCCATTCAGCCATCCATCCATCCAGCCATCCATCCAGCCATCCATCCATCCATCCATCCCACCAGCCAGCCATCCATCAAGCCATCCATCCATCCAGACATCCACCCAGCCACCCATCAATCCATCCATCCCTCCAGCCAGCCAACCATCCGGACATCCATCCATCCAGCCATCCACCCAGCCACCCACCCATCCATCCATCTCTCCAGCCAGCCAGCCATCCAGCCATCCATCTATCTAGCCATCCATCCAGCCATCCATCCAGCCATCCCTCCAGCCAGCCATCCATCCATCTATCCCTCCAGCCAGCCATCCATCCAGCCATCCATCCATCCAGCCTTCCATCCAGCCATCCATCCATCCATCCATCCATCCATCCAGCCATCCATCCAGCCATCCATCCATCCATCCGTCCATCCAGCCATCCATCCAGGAATCCATCCAGCCATCCATCCATCCTTCAATCCCTCCAGCCATCCATCCTTCCAGCCATCCATCCATCCAGCCATCCATCCAGCCATCCATCCATCCATCCATCCATCCCTCCAGCCAGCCATCCATCCAGCCATCCATCCATCCATCCCTCCAGCCAATCGCCCATCCAGCCGTCCATCCATCCAGCCATCCATCCAGCCATCCATCCAGCCATCCATCCCTCCAGCAATCCACCCATCCAACCATTCCTCCATGCAGCCATCCATCCAGCCATCCATCCATCCATCCATCCCTCCAGCCAGATATCCATCAAGCCATCCCTCCATCCATCCGTCCATCCATCCATCCATCCAGCCATCCATCCATCCAGCCAGCCTTCCATCCAGCCATCCCTCCATACAGCCATCCATCCAGCCATCCATCCATCCGTCACTCCAGCCAGTCATCCCTCCATCCAGCCATCCATCCAGCCATCCATCCATCCCTCCAGCCAGCCGCCCATCCAGCCATCCCTCCATCCAGCCATCCATCCAGCCAATAATCCATCCATCCATCCCTCCAGCCAGCCATCCATCCAGCCATCCCTCCATCCAGCCATCCATCCAGCCATCCATCCATCCCTCCAGCCAGCCAACCATCCAGCCATCCCTCCATCCAGCCATCCATCCAGCCATCCATCCATCCATCCATCCATCCCTCCAGCCAGCCATCCATCGATCCATCCATCCATCCAGCCAGCCATCCAGACAACCATCCATCAATCCATCCCTCCAGCCAGCCATGCATCCAGCCATCCTTCCATCCAGCCGTACATCCGGCCATCCATCCATCCAGCCATCCATCGATCTTGCCATCCATTCAGCCAGACATCCATCCATCCCTCCAGCCAGCCATCCATCCAGCCTTCCATCCATCCAGCCATCCGTCCAGCCATTCATTAATCCATCCATTCCTCCAGCCAGCAATCCATCCAGCCATCCATCCAGCCATCCATCCAGCCATCCATCCATCCTCCTGCCAGCCATCCATCCAGCCATCCATCCATCCATCCATCCCTTCAGCCAGCCATCCATCTAGCCATCCATCCATCCAGCCATCCATCCAGCCATCCATCCATCCATCCATCCATCCCTCCAGCCAGCCATCCATCCAGCCATCCATCCATCCATCCCTCCAGCCAATCGCCCATCCAGCCGTCCATCCATCCAGCCATCCATCCAGCCATCCATCCAGCCATCCATCCCTCCAGCAATCCACCCATCCAACCATTCCTCCCTGCAGCCATCCATCCATCCAGCCATCCATCCATCCATCCATCCCTCCAGCCAGATATCCATCAAGCCATCCCTCCATCCATCCGTCCATCCATCCATCCATCCAGCCATCCATCCATCCAGCCAGCCTTCCATCCAGCCATCCCTCCATACAGCCATCCATCCAGCCATCCATCCATCCGTCACTCCAGCCAGTCATCCCTCCATCCAGCCATCCATCCAGCCATCCATCCATCCCTCCAGCCAGCCGCCCATCCAGCCATCCCTCCATCCAGCCATCCATCCAGCCAATAATCCATCCATCCATCCCTCCAGCCAGCCATCCATCCAGCCATCCCGCCATCCAGCCATCCATCCAGCCATCCATCCATCCCTCCAGCCAGCCAACCATCCAGCCATCCCTCCATCCAGCCATCCATCCAACCATCCATCCATCCATCCATCCATCCCTCCAGCCAGCCATCCATCGATCCATCCATCCATCCAGCCAGCCATCCAGACAACCATCCATCAATCCATCCCTCCAGCCAGCCATGCATCCAGCCATCCTTCCATCCAGCCGTCCATCCGGCCATCCATCCATGACTCCATTCCTCCAGCCAGCCATCCATCCAGCCATCCATCGATCTTGCCATCCATTCAGCCAGACATCCATCCATCCCTCCAGCCAGCCATCCATCCAGCCTTCCATCCATCCAGCCATCCGTCCAGCCATTCATTAATCCATCCATTCCTCCAGCCAGCAATCCATCCAGCCATCCATCCAGCCATCCATCCAGCCATCCATCCATCCATCCCTCCAGCCAGCCATCCATCCAGCCATCCATCCATCCATCCATCCCTTCAGCCAGCCATCCATCCAGCCATCAATCCATCCAGACATCCATCCAGCCATCCATCCAACCATCTATCCCTCCAGCCAGCCATCCATCCGGACATCCATCCATCCAGCCATCCATTCAGCCACCCATCCATTCATCCATCTCTCCAGCCAGCCAGCCATCCAGCCATCCATCTATCCAGCCATCCATCCAGCCATCCATCCATCCATCCCTCCAGCCAGCCATCCATCCATCCATCCCTCCAGCCAGCCATCCATCCAGCCATCCATCCATCCGCCATCCATCCAGCCATCCATCCATCCGTCCATCCATCCATCCATCCATCCATCCAGCCATCCATCCAGCCATCCATCCATCCATCCAGCCATTCATCCATGCATCCATCCATCCATCCATCCCTCCAGCCAGCCATCCATCCAGCCATCCATCCATCCAGCCATCCATCCATCAATCCACCCGCCCAGCCAGCCAACCATCCAGCCATCCAGCCATCCAGTCATCCATCCAGCCATCCATCCATTTATCAATCCCTCCAGCCAGCCACCAATCCAGCCATCCATCCATCCAGCCATCCATTCAGCCATCCATCCATCCATCCATCCCTTCAGCCAGCCATCCATTCGGCCATCCATCCAGACATCCATCCATCCATCCCTCCAGCCAGCCATCCATCCAGCCATCCATCCATCCAGCCATCCATCCAGCCATCCATCCATCCATCTATCCCACCTGCCAGCCATCCATCCAGCCATCCATCCAACCATCCATCCAGCCATCCATCCATCCATCCTTCCCTCCAGCCAGCCATCCATTCAGTCATCCATCCATACAGCCATCCATTCAGCCATCCATCCATCGATCCTTCCCTGCAGCCAGCCATCCATCCAGCCATCCATCCATCCAGCCACTTATCCAGCCATCCATCCATCCATCCATCCCTCCAGCCAGACATTCATCCTGCCAGCCCTCCATTCAGACATCCATCCAGCCATCCAACCATTCATCCATCTCTCCAGCCAGCCTTAAATCCAGCCATCCATCCATCCATCCATCCCTCCAGCCAGCCAACCAACCAGCCATCCCTCAATCCAGCCATCCATCCATCCAGCCATCCATCCAGCCATCCATCCATCCATCTATCCCTCCTGCCAGCCATCCATCCAGCCATCCATCCATCCAACCATCCATCCAGCCATCCATCCGTCCCTCCAGCCAGCCATCCATCCAGCCATCCATCCATCAAGCCATCCATCCAGCCATCCATCCATCCATCCTTCGCTCCAGCCAGCCATCCATCCAGCCTTCCATCCATCCAGCCACCCATCCAGCCTACCATCCATGCATCCAACCCTCCAGCCAGTCATCCATCCAGCCATCCCTGCATCCAGCTATCCATCCAGCCATCCAACCATTCATCCATCTCTCCAGCCACCCATACATCCAGCCATCCTTCCATCCAGCCATCCATCCAGCCATCCATCCATCCATCCATCCCTCCAGCCAGCCAGTCATTAAGCCATCCATGCATCCATCCAACCATCCAGCCATCCATCCAGCCAGCAATCCATCCAGCCAGCCATCCATCCAGCCATCCCTCCATCCAGCCATCCATCCAGCCATCCATCCATCCATCCATCCATCCATCCCTCCAGCCACCCAACCAACCAGCCTTCCCTCCATCCAGCCATCCATCCATCCATCCATCCCACCAGCCAGCCATCCATACAGCCATCCATCCAGCTATCCATCCAGCCATCCATCCATCAATCCATCCCTCCAGCCAGCCATCCATCCAGCCATCTATCCAACCAGCCGTCCATCCAGCCATCGATCCATCCATCCATCCCTTCAGCCTGCCATCCATCCAGCCATCCATCCATCCAGCCATCCATGCAGCCATCCATCCATCAATCCATCCATCCAGCCATCCATCCCTCCAGCAATCCATCCATCCAACCATTCCACCATCCAGCCATCCATCCAGCCATCCATCATTCCATCCATCTCTCCAGCCAGATATACATCCAGCCATCCCACCATCCATCCGTCCATCCATCCATCCATCCAGCCATCCATCCATCCAGCCAGCCTTCCATCCAGCCATCCCTCCATACAGCCATCCATCCAGCCATCCATCCATTCCTCACTCCAGCCAGTCATCCCTCCATCCAGCCATCCATGCAGCCATCCATCCATCCCTCCAGCCAGCCACCCATCCAGCCATCCCTCCATCCAGCCATCCATCCAGCCAATAATCCATCCATCCATCCCACCAGCCAGCCATCCATCCAGCCATCCCTCCATCCAGCCATCCATCCAGCCATCCATCCATCCCTCCAGCCAGCCAACCATCCAGCCATCCCTCCATCCAGCCATCCATCCAGCCATCCTTCCATCCATCCATCCATCCCTCCAGCCAGCCATCCATCGAGCCATCCATCCATCCAGCCAGCCAGCCAGACAACCATCCATCAATCCATCCCTCCAGCCAGCCATGCATCCAGCCATCCTTCCATCCAGCCGTCCATCCGGCCATCCTTCCATGACTCCATTCCTCCAGCCAGCCATCCATCCAGCCATCCATCGATCTAGCCATCCATTCAGCCAGCCATCCATATATTCTTCCAGCCAGCCATCCATCCAGCCTTCCATCCATCCAGCCATCCGTCCAGCCATTCATTAATCCATCCATTCCTCCAGCCAGCAATCCATCCAGCCATCCATCCAGCCATCCATCCAGCCATCCATCCATCCATCCATCCCTCCAGCCAGCCATCCATCCAGCCATCCATCCATCCATCCATCCCTCCAGCCAGCCATCCATCCAGCCATCCATCCATTCAGACATCTATCCAGCCATCCATCCAACCATCTATCCCTCCAGCCAGCCATCCCTCCGGACATCCATCCATTCAGCCATACATTCAGCCACCCATCCATCCATCCATCTCTCCAGCCAGCCAGCCATCCAGCCATCCATCTATCCAGCCATCCATCCAGCCATCCATCCATCCATCCCTCCAGCCAGCCATCCATCCATCCATCCCTCCAGCCAGCCATCCATCCAGCCATCCATCCATCCCGCCATCCATCCAGCCAACCATCCATCCATCCGTCCATCCATCCATCCAGCCATCCATCCAGTCATCCATCCAGCCATCCATCCATCCATCCAGCCAGCCATATATCCATGCATCCATCCATGCATCCATCCATCCATCCAGCCATCCATCCATCCAGCCATCCATCCAGCCATCCATCCATCCATCCATCCCTCCATCCATCCGTCCATCCATCCATCCATCCAGCCTTCCATCCATCCATCCAGCCAACCAGCCATCCATCCATCCAGCCAGCCATCCAGACATCCAGCCACCCATCCAGCCGTCCATCCAGCCTTCCATCCATCCTTCCATCCCTCCAGCCAGCCATCCATCCAGCCATCCATTCGGCCATTCATCCATCCATCCATCCCTCCAGCCAGCCATCCATCCAGCCATCCCTCCATCCAGCCATCCATCCAGCCATCCATCCATCCATCCATCCCTTAAGCCAGCCATCCAGCCAGCCATCCCTCCATCCAGCCGTCCATCCAGCCATCCATCCATCCCTCCAGCCAGCCACCCATACAGCCATCCCTCCATCCAGCCATCCATCCAGCCAATAATCCATCCATCCATCCCTCCAGCCAGCCATCCATCCAGCCACCCCACCATCCAGCCATCAATCCAGCCATCCATCCATCTCTCCAGCCAGCCAACATCCAGCCATCCCTCCATCCAGCCATCCATCCAGCCATCCATCCATCCCTCCAGCCAGCCGTCCATCGAGCCATCCATCCATGCAGCCAGCCATCCAGCCATCCATCCATCAATCCATCCCTCCAGCCAGCCATGCATCCAGCCATCCTTCCATCCAGCCGTCCATCCGGCCATCCATCCATGACTCCATTCCTCCAGCCAGCCATCCATCCAACCATCCTTCGATCTAGCCATCCATTCAGCCATCCATCCATCCATCCCTCCAGCCACCCATCCATCCAGCCTTCCATCCATCCAGCCATCCGTCCAGCCATTCATTAATCCATCCATTCCTCCAGCAAACAATCCATCCAGCCATCCATCCAGCCATCCATCCAGCCATCCATCCATCCATCCCTCCAGCCAGCCATCCATCCAGCCATCCATCCATCCAGCCATCCATCCAGCCATCCATCCATCCATCCATCCCACCAGCCAGCCATCCATCCAGCCAGCCATCCATCCAGACATCCATCCAGCCATCCATCCATCCATCCATCCCTCCAGCCAGCAAACCATCCGGACATCCATCCATCCAGCCATCCACCCAGCCACCCACCCATCCATCCATCTCTCCAGCCAGCCAGCCATCCAGCCATCCATCTATCTAGCCATTTATCCAGCCATCAATCCAGCCATCCCTCCAGCCAGCCATCCATCCATCTATCCCTCCAGCCAGCCATCCATCCAGCCATCCATCCATCCAGCCATCCATCCAGCCATCCATCCATCCATCCATCCATCCATCCATCCAGCCATCCATCCAGCCATCCATCCATCCATCCGTCCATCCAGCCATCCATCCAGCCATCCATCCAGCCATCCATCCATCCTTCAATCCCTCCAGCCAGCCATCCATCCAGCCATCCCTCCATCCAGCCATCCATCCAGCCATCCATCCATCCCTCCAGCCAGCCGTCCATCGAGCCATCCATCCATGCAGCCAGCCATCCATGCAGCCAGCCATCCAGCCATCCATCCATCAATCCATCCCTCCAGCCAGCCATGCATCCAGCCATCCTTCCATCCAGCCGTCCATCCGGCCATCCATCCATGACTCCATTCCTCCAGCCAGCCATCCATCCAACCATCCTTCGATCTAGCCATCCATTCAGCCATCCATCCATCCATCCCTCCAGCCAGCCATCCAACCAGCCTTCCATCCATCCAGCCATCCGTCCATCCAGCCATCCATCCAGCCATCCATCCAGCCATCCATCCATCCTTCAATCCCTCCAGCCAGCCATCCATCCAGCCATCCATCCAGCCAGCCATCCATCGAACCATCCACCCATCCATCACTCCAGCCATCCATCCATCCAGCCATCCATCCATCCAGCCATCCATCCAGCCATCCATCCATCCATCCGTCCATGACTCCAGCCAGCCATCCATCCAACCATCCATCCATCCATCCCTCCAGCCAATCGCCCATCCAGCCGTCCATCCATCCAGCCATCCATCCAGCCATCCATCCAGCCATCCATCCCTCCAGCAATCCACCCATCCAACCATTCCTCCATGCAGCCATCCATCCAGCCATCCATCCATCCATCCATCCCTCCAGCCAGATATCCATCAAGCCATCCCTCCATCCATCCGTCCATCCATCCATCCATCCAGCCATCCATCCATCCAGCCAGCCTTCCATCCAGCCATCCCTCCATACAGCCATCCATCCAGCCATCCATCCATCCGTCACTCCAGCCAGTCATCCCTCCATCCAGCCATCCATCCAGCCATCCATCCATCCCTCCAGCCAGCCGCCCATCCAGCCATCCCTCCATCCAGCCATCCATCCAGCCAATAATCCATCCATCCATCCCTCCAGCCAGCCATCCATCCAGCCATCCCTCCATCCAGCCATCCATCCAGCCATCCATCCATCCCTCCAGCCAGCCAACCATCCAGCCATCCCTCCATCCAGCCATCCATCCAGCCATCCATCCATCCATCCATCCATCCCTCCAGCCAGCCATCCATCGATCCATCCATCCATCCAGCCAGCCATCCAGACAACCATCCATCAATCCATCCCTCCAGCCAGCCATGCATCCAGCCATCCTTCCATACAGCCGTCCATCCGGCCATCCATCCATGACTCCATTCCACCAGCCAGCCATCCATCCAGCCATCCATCGATCTTGCCATCCATTCAGCCAGACATCCATCCATCCCTCCAGCCAGCCATCCATCCAGCCTTCCATCCATCCAGCCATCCGTCCAGCCATTCATTAATCCATCCATTCCTCCAGCCAGCAATCCATCCAGCCATCCATCCAGCCATCCATCCAGCCATCCATCCATCCATCCCTCCAGCCAGCCCTCCATCCAGCCATCCATCCATCCATCCATCCCTTCAGCCAGCCATCCATCCAGCCATCCATCCATCCAGACATCCATCCAGCCATCCATCCAACCATCTATCCCTCCAGCCAGCCATCCATCCGGACATCCATCCATCCAGCCATCCATTCAGCCACCCATCCATTCATCCATCTCTCCAGCCAGCCAGCCATCCAGCCATCCATCTATCCAGCCATCCATCCAGCCATCCATCCATCCATCCCTCCAGCCAGCCATCCATCCATCCATCCCTCCAGCCAGCCATCCATCCAGCCATCCATCCATCCGCCATCCATCCAGCCATCCATCCATCCGTCCATCCATCCATCCATCCATCCATCCAGCCATCCATCCAGCCATCCATCCATCCATCCAGCCATTCATCCATGCATCCATCCATCCATCCCTCCAGCCAGCCATCCATCCAGCCATCCATCCATCCAGCCATCCATCCATCAATCCACCCGCCCAGCCAGCCATCCACCCAGCCATCCAGCCATCCAGTCATCCATCCAGCCATCCATCCATTCATCCATCCCTCCAGCCAGCCACCAATCCAGCCATCCATCCATCCAGCCATCCATTCAGCCATCCATCCATCCATCCATCCTTTCAGCCAGCCACCCATTCGGCCATCCATCCAGACATCCATCCATCCATCCCTCCAGCCAGCCATCCATCCAGCCATCCATCCATCCAGCCATCCATCCAGCCATCAATCCATCCATCTATCCCTCCTGCCAGCCATCCATCCAGCCATCCATTCAACCATCCATCCAGCCATCCATCCATCCATCCTTCCCTCCAGCCAGCCATCCATTCAGCCATCCATCCATACAGCCATCCATTCAGCCATCCATCCATCCATCCTTCCCTGCAGCCAGCCATCCATCCAGCCATCCATCCATCCAGCCACCCATCCAGCCATCCATCCATCCATCCATCCCTCCAGCCAGACATTCATCCTGCCAGCCCTCCATCCAGACATCCATCCAGCCATCCAACCATTCATCCATCTCTCCAGCCAGCCTTAAATCCAGCCATCCATCCATCCATCCCTCCAGCCAGCCAACCAACCAGCCATCCCTCAATCCAGCCATCCATCCATCCAGCCATCCATCCAGCCATCCATCCATCAATCTATCCCTCCTGCCAGCCATCCATCCAGCCATCCATCCATCCACCCATCCATCCAGCCATCCATCCGTCCCTCCAGCCAGCCATCAATCCAGCCATCCATCCATCAAGCCATCCATCCAGCCATCCATCCATCCATCCTTCGCTCCAGCCAGCCATCCATCCAGCCATCCATCCATCCAGCCACCCATCCAGCCAACCATCCATCCATCCAACCCTCCAGCCAGTCATCCATCCTGCCATCCCTGCATCCAGCCATCCATCCAGCCATCCAACCATTCATCCATCTCTCCAGCCACTCATACATCCAGCCATCCTTCCATCCAGCCATCCATCCAGCCATCCATCCATCCATCCATCCCTCCAGCCAGCCAGTCATTAAGCCATCCATGCATCCATCCAACCATCCAGCCATCCATCCAGCCATCCATCCATCCAGCCAGCCATCCATCCAGCCATCCCTCCATCCAGCCATCCATCCAGCCATCCATCCATCCATCCATCCCTCCAGCCAGCCAACCAATCAGCCTACCCTCCATCCAGCCATCCATCCATCCATCCATCCCACCAGCCAGCCATCCATCCAGCCATCCATCCAGCTATCCATCCAGCCATCCATCCATCAATCCATCCCTCCAGCCAGCCATCCATCCAGCCATCTATCCAACCAGCCGTCCATCCAGCCATCGATCCATCCATCCATCCCTTCAGCCTGCCATCCATCCAGCCATCCATCCATCCAGCCATCCATCCAGCCATCCATCCATCAATCCATCCATCCAGCCATCCATCCCTCCAGCAATCCATCCATCCAACCATTCCTCCATCCAGCCATCCATCCAGCCATCCATCATTCCATCCATCCCTCCAGCCAGATATCCATCCAGCCATCCCTCCATCCATCCGTCCATCCATCCATCCATCCAGCCATCCATCCATCCAGCCAGCCTTCCATCCAGCCATCCCTCCATACAGCCATCCATCCAACCATCCATCCATCCGTCACTCCAGCCAGTCATCCCTCCGTCCAGCCATCCATCCAGCCATCCATCCATCCCTCCAGCCAGCCACCCATCCAGCCATCCCTCCATCCAGCCATCCATCCAGCCAATAATCCATCCATCCATCCCTCCAGCCAGCCATTCCTCCAGCCATCCCTCCATCCAGCCATCCATCCAGCCATCCATCCATCCCTCCAGCCAGCCAACCATCCAGCCATCCCTCCATCCAGCCATCCATCCAGCCATCCATCCATCCATCCATCCCTCCAGCCAGCCATCCATCGAGCCATCCATCCATCCAGCCAGCCATCCAGACAACCATCCATCAATCCATCCCTCCAGCCAGCCATGCATCCAGCCATCCTTCCATCCAGCCGTCCATCCGGCCATCCATCCATGACTCCATTCCTCCAGCCAGCCATCCATCCAGCCATCCATCGATCTAGCCATCCATTCAGCCAGCCATCCATCCATCCCTCCAGCCAGCCATCCATCCAGCCTTCCATCCATCCAGCCATCCGTCCAGCCATTCATTAATCCATCCATTCCTCCAGCCAGCAATCCATCCAGCCATCCATCCAGCCATCCATCCAGCCATCCATCCATCCATCCATCCCTCCAGCCAGCCATCCATCCATCCAGCCATCCATCCATTCAGACATCCATCCAGCCATCCATCCAACCATCTATCCCTCCAGCCAGCCATGCCTCCGGACATCCATCCATTCAGCCATCCATTCAGCCACACATCCATCCATCCATCTCTCCAGCCAGCCAGCCATCCAGCCATCCATCTATCCAGCCATCCATCCAGCCATCCATCCATCCATCCCTCCAGCCAGCCATCCATCCATCCATCCCTCCAGCCAGCCATCCATCCATCCAGCCATCCATCCATCCCGCCATCCATCCAGCCACCCATCCATCCGTCCATCCATCCATCCTGCCATCCATCCAGCCATCCATCCAGCCATCCATCCATCCATCCAGCCAGCCATATATCCATGCATCCATCCATCCATACATCCATCCAGCCATCCATCCATCCAGCCATCCATCCAGCCATCCATCCATCCATTCATCCCTCCATCCATCCGTCCATCCATCCATCCATCCAGCCTTACATCCATCCATCCAGCCAACCAGCCATCCATCCATCCAGCCAGCCATCCAGACATCCAGACATCCATCCAGCCGTCCATCCAGCCTTCCATCCATCCTTCCATCCCTCCAGCCAGCCATCCATCCAGCCATCCATTCGGCCATTCATCCATCCATCCATCCCTCCAGCCAGCCATCCATCCAGCCATCCCTCCATCCAGCCATCCATCCAGCCATCCATCCATCCATCCATCCCTCCAGCCAGCCATCCAGCCAGCCATCCCTCCATCCAGCCGTCCATCCAGCCATCCATCCATCCCTCCAGCCAGCCACCCATACAGCCATCCCTCCATCCAGCCATCCATCCAGCCAATAATCCATCCATCCATCCCTCCAGCCAGCCATCCATCCAGCCACCCCACCATCCAGCCATCAATCCAGCCATCCATCCATCCCTCCAGCCAGCCAACCATCCAGCCATCCCTCCATCCAGCCATCCATCCAGCCATCCATCCATCCCTCCAGCCAGCCGTCCATCGAGCCATCCATCCATGCAGCCAGCCATCCAGCCATCCATCCATCAATCCATCCCTCCAGCCAGCCATGCATCCAGCCATCCTTCCATCCAGCCGTCCATCCGGCCATCCATCCATGACTCCATTCCTCCAGCCAGCCATCCATCCAACCCTCCAGCCAGCCATCCATCCAGCCTTCCATCCATCAAGCCATCCGTCCAGCCATTCATTAATCCATCCATTCCTCCAGCAAACAATCCATCCAGCCATCCATCCAGCCATCCATCCAGCCATCCATCCATCCATCCCTCCAGCCAGCCATCCATCCAGCCATCCATCCATCCAGCCATCCATCCAGCCATCCATCCAGCCATCCATCCATCCATCCATCCCACCAGCCAGCCATCCATCCAGCCATCCATCGATCCAGACATCCATCCAGCCATCCATCCATCCATCCATCCCTCCGGCCAGCCAACCATCCGGACATCCATCCATCCAGCCATCCACCCCGCCACCCACCCATCCATCCATTTCTCCAGCCAGCCAGCCAGCCATCCAGCCATCCATCTATCTAGCCATCCATCCAGCCATCCATCCAGCCATCCCTCCAGCCAGCCATCCATCCATCTATCCCTCCAGCCAGCCATCCATCCAGCCATCCATACATCCAGCCATCCATCCAGCCATCCATCCATCCATCCATCCATCCATCCATCCATCCAGCCATCCATCCATCCATCCGTCCATCCAGCCATCCATCCAGCCATCCATCCAGCCATCCAACCATCCTTCAATCCCTCCAGCCAGCCATCCATCCAGTCATCCATCCAGCTAGCCATCCATCGAACCATCCACCCATCCATCACTCCAGCCATCCATCCATCCAGCCATCCTTCCATCCAGCCATCCATCCAGCCATCCATCCAGCCATCCATCCATCCATCCCTCCAGCCAATCGCCCATCCAGACGTCCATCCATCCAGCCATCCATCCAGCCATCCATCCAGCCATCCATTCCTCCAGCAATCCACCCATCAAACCATTCCTCCATGCAGCCATCCATCCAGCCATCCATCCATCCATCCCTCCATCCAGCCATCCATCCAGCCATCCAACCATCCCTCCAGCCAGCCGCCCATCCAGCCATCCCTCCATCCAGCCATCCATCCAGCCAATAATCCATCCATCCATCCCTCCAGCCAGCCATCCATCCAGCCATCCATCCATCCCTCCAGCCAGCCAACCATCCAGCCATCCCTCCATCCAGCCATCCGTCCAGCCATCCATCCATCCATCCATCCATCCCACCAGCCAGCCATCCATCGATCCATCCATCCATCCAGCCAGCCATCCAGACAACCATCCATCAATCGATCCCTCCAGCCAGCCATGCATCCAGCCATCCTTCCATCCAGCCGTCCATCCGGCCATCCATCCATGACTCCATTCCTCCAGCCAGCCAACCATCCAGCCAGCCATCGATCTTGCCATCCATTCAGCCAGACATCCATCCATTCCTCCAGCCAGCCAGCCATCCAGCTTTCCATCCATCCAGCCATCCGTCCAGCCATTCATTAATCCATCCATTCCTCCAGCCAGCAATCCATCCAGCCATCCATCCAGCCATCCATCCAGCCATCCATCCATCCATCCCTCCAGCCAGCCATCCATCCAGCCATCCATCCATCCATCCATCCCTTCAGCCAGCCATCCATCCAGCCATCCATCCATCCAGACATCCATCCAGCCATCCATCCAACCATCTATCCCTCCAGCCAGCCATCCATCCAGCTTTCCATCCATCCAGCCATCCGTCCAGCCATTCATTAATCCATCCATTCCTCCAGCCAGCAATCCATCCAGCCATCCATCCAGCCATCCATCCAGCCATCCATCCATCCATCCCTCCAGCCAGCCATCCATCCAGCCATCCATCCATCCATCCATCCCTTCAGCCAGCCATCCATCCAGCCATCCATCCATCCAGACATCCATCCAGCCATCCATCCAACCATCTATCCCTCCAGCCAGCCATCCATCCGGACATCCATCCATCCAGCCATCCATTCAGCCACCCTCCATTCATCCATCTCTCCAGCCAGCCAGCCATCCAGCCATCCAACTATCCAGCCATCCATCAAGCCATCCATCCATCCATCCCTCCAGCCAGCCATCCATCCATCCATCCCTCCAGCCAGCCATCCATCCAGCCATCCATCCATCCGCCATCCATCCAGCCATCCATCCATCCGCCCATCCATCCATCCAGCCATCCATCCAGCCATCCATCCAGCCATCCATCCATCCATCCAGCCATTCATCCATGCATCCATCCATCCATCCATCCCTCCAGCCAGCCATCCATCCAGCCATCCAACCATCCAGCCATCCATCCATCAATCCACCCGCCCAGCCAGCCATCCATCCAGCCATCCAGCCATCCAGTCATCCATCCAGCCATCCATCCATTCATCCATCCCTCCAGCCAGCCACTAATCCAGCCATCCGTCCATCCAGCCATCCATTCAGCCATCCGTCCATCCATCTATCCCTTCAGCCAGCCATCCATTCGGCCATCCATCCAGATATCCATCCATCCATCCCTCCAGCCAGCCATCCATCCAGCCATCCATCCATCCAGCCATCCATCCAGCCATCCATCCATCCATCTATCCCTCCTGCAAGCCATCCATCCAGCCATCCATCCATCCAACCATCCATCCAGCCATCCATCCATCCATCCTTCCCTCCAGCCAGCCATCCATTCAGCCATCCATCCATACAGCCATCCATCCAGCCATCCACCCATCCATCCTTCCCTGCAGCCAGCCATCCATCCAGCCATCCATCCATCCAGCCACCCATCCAGCCATCCATCCATCCATCCATCCATCCCTCCAGCCAGACATTCATCCTGCCAGCCCTCCATCCAGACATCCATCCAGCCATCCAACCATTCATCCATCTCTCCAGCCAGCCTTACATCCAGCCATCCATCCATCCCTCCAGCCAGCCAACCAACCAGCCATCCCTCCATCCAGCCATCCATCCATCCACCATCCATCCAGCCATCCATCCATCCATCTATCCCTCCTGCCAGCCATCCATCCAGCCATCCATCCAACCCACCATCCATCCAGCCATCCATCCGTCCCTCCAGCCAGCCATCCATCCAGCCATCCATCCATCAAGCCATTCATCCAGCCATCCATCCATCCATCCTTCGCTCCAGCCAGCCATCCATCCAGCCATCCATCCATCCAGCCACCCATCCAGCCAACCATCCATCCATCCAACCCTCCAGCAAGTCATCCATCCTGCCATCCCTGCATCCAGCCATCCATCCAGCCATCCAACCATTCATCCATCTCTCCAGCCAGCCATACATCCAGCCATCCTTCCATCCAGCCATCCATCCAGCCATCCATCCATCCATCCATCCATCCAGCCAGCCAGTCATTAAGCCATCCATGCATCCATCCAGCCATCTATCCAGCCATCCATCCATCCAGCCAGCCATCCATCCAGCCATCCCTCCATCCAGCCATCCATCCAGCCATCCAGCCATCCATCCATCCATCCCTCCAGCCAGCCAACCAACCAGCCTTCCCTCCATCCAGCCATCCATCCATCCATCCATCCCCCCAGCCAGCCATCCATCCAGCCATCCATCCAGCTATCCATCCAGCCATCCATCCATCAATCCATCCCTCCAGCCAGCCATCCATCCAGCCATCTATCCAACCAGCCGTCCATCCAGCCATCGATCCATCCATCCATCCCTTCAGACTGCCATCCATCCAGCCATCCATCCATCCAGCCATCCATCCAGCCATCCATCCATCAATCCATCCATCCAACCAGCCATCCATCCAGCCATCCATCCATCCTGCCATCTGTCCAGCCATCCATTCGGCCATCCATCCATTCATCCATCCCTCCAGCCAGCCAACCATTCGGCCATCCATCCATCCAGCCATCCATTCATCCATCGCTCCAGCCAGCCATCCATCCAGCCATCCATCCAGCCATCCATCCATCCATCGATCCCTCCTGCCAGCCATCCATCCAGCCATCCATCCATCCAGCCATCCATCCAGCCATCCATCCATCCATCCATCCCTCCATCCAGCCATCCATCCATCCATCCATCCCTCCAGCCAGCCATCCATCCAGCCATCCATCCATCCAGCCATCCATCCAGCCATCCTTCCATCAATCCATCCCTCCAGCCAGCCATCCACCCAGCCCTCCATCCATCCAGCCGTCCATCCAGCCATCCATCCCTCCAGCCAGCCATCCATCCAGCCATCCATCCATCCTGCCATCCATTCAGCCATCCATCCATCCATCCCTCCAGCCAGCCATCCATCCAGCCATCCATCCATCCTGCCATCCATCCAGCCATCCATCCATCCATCCATTCCTCCAGCCAGCAATCCTTCCAGCCATCCATCCATCCAGCCATCCGTCCAGTCATCCATCCATCCCTCCAGCTATCCCTACATCAGGCCATCCATCCAGCTATCCATCCATCCATCCATTCATCCTTCCAGCCATCCATCCAGCCATCCATCCATCCAGCCTTCCAGCCATCCAGCCATCCATCCATCCACCCATCCATCCATCCTGCCATCCATCCATCCATCCATCCATCCATCCAGCCATCCATCCATCCAGCCATCCATCCAGCCATCCATCCATCCATCCATCCCGCCAGCGAATCATCCATCCAGCCATCCATCCATCCAGCCATCCATCCAGCCATCCATCCATCCATCCATACCTCCAGCCAGCCATTCATCCAGCCATCTATCCATCCAGCCATCCATCCAGCCATCCATCCATCAATCCATCCCTCCAGCAAGCCGTCCATCCATCCATCCATCCATCCTGCCATCCATCCAGCCATCCGTCCATCCATCCATCCCTCCAGCCAACCATCCAGCCAGCCATCACTCCATCCAGCCATCCATCCAGCCATCCATGCATTCATCCATCTCTCCATCCAGCCATCTATCCAGCCATTCATCCATCCATCCATACCTCCAGCCAGCCAGCCATCCATCCATCCATCCATCCAGCCATCCATCCAGCCATCCATCCATCAATCCACCCGCCCAGCCAGCCATCCAACCAGCCATCCAGCCATCCAGCCATCCATCCAGCCATCCATCCATTCATCCATCCCTCCAGCCAGCCATCCATCCAGCCATCCATCCATCCAGCCATCCATTCAGCCATCCATCCATCCATCCCTTCAGCCAGCCATCCATTCGGCCATCCATCCATCCAGCCATCCATCCATCCCTCCCTCCAGCCAGCCATCCATCCAGCCATCCATTCTTCCTGCCATCCTTCCAGCCATCCATCCATCCATCCATCCCTCCTGCCAGCCACCCATCCAGCCATCCATCCATCCAACCATCCATCCAGCCATCCATCCATCCATCCGTCCCTCCAGCCAGCCATCTATCCAGCCATTCATCCATCCATCCATACCTCCAGCCAGCCAGCCAGCCATCCATCCATCCATCCAGCCATCCATCCAGCCATCCATCCATCAATCCACCCGCCCAGCCAGCCATCCATCCAGCCATCCAGCCATCCAGTCATCCATCCAGCCATCCATCCATTCATCCATCCCTCCAGCCAGCCACCAATCCAGCCATCCATCCATCCATCCTTCCTTCCAGCCAGTCATCCATCCAGCCAGCCAACCATCCAGCCATCCCACCATCCAGCCATCCATCCATCCATCCATCCCACCAGCCAGCCATCCATGCAGCCATCCATCCAGCTATCCATCCAGCCATCCATCCATCAATCCATCCCTCCAGCCAGCCATCCATCCAGCCATCCATCCATCCAGCCGTCCATCCAGCCATCCATCCATCCATCCATCCCTTCAGCCTGCCATCCATCCAGCCATCCATCCATCCAGCCACCCATCCAGCCATCCATCCATCAATCAATCCATCCAGCCAGCCATCCATCCATCCATCCATACATCCTGCCATCTATCCAGCCATCCATTCAGCCATCCATCCATCCATCCAGCCATCCAGCCATCCAACCATCCATTCAGCCAGCCATCCATCCAGCCATCCAGCCATCCATCCAGCCATCCATCCATTCATCCATCCCTCCAGCCAGCCATCCAACCAGCCATCCATCCATCCAGCCATCCTTTCAGCCATCCATTCTTCCATCCATCCCTTCAGCCAGCCATCCATTCGGCCATCCATCCATGCAGCCATCCATCCATCCATCCCTCCAGCCAGCCATCCATCCAGCCATCCATCCATCCTGCCATCCTTCCAGCCATCCATCCATCCATCCATCCCTCCTGCCAGCCATCCATCCCTCCTGCCGGCCATACATCCAGCCATCCATCTATCCAACCATCCATCCAGCCATCCATCCATCCATCCGTCCCTCCAGCCAGCCATCCATCCAGCCATCCATCCATCCAGCCATCCATCCAGCCATCCATCCATCCATCCTTCCTTGCAGCCAGTCATCCATCCAGCCATCCATCCATTCAGCCACCCATCCAGCCATCCATCCATCCATACCTCCAGCCAGTCATCCATCCAGCCATCCATCCAACCAGCCATCCATCCAGCCATCCATCCATCCATTCCTCCAGCCAGCCTTCATCCAGCCATCCACCCATCCAGCCATCCATCCAGCCGTCCATCCATCCATCCCTCCAGCAACCATCCATCAAGCCATCCATCAAGCCATCCATCCATCCATCCAGCCATCCATCCATCCATCCATCCCTCCAGCCAGCCATCCATCAAGCCATCCCTCCATACAGCCATCCATCCAGCCATCCAACCATTCATCCATCTCTTCAGCCAGCCATACATCCAGCCATCCATCCATCCAGCCATCCATCCAGCCATCCATTCATCCATCCATCCCTCCAGCCAGCCAGTCATTAAGCCATCCAACCATTCAGCCATCCATCCAGCAATCCATCCAGCCATCCATCCCTCCAGCCAGCCATCCATCCAGCCATCCCTCCATCCAGCCATCCATGCAGCCATCCATCCATTCATCCATCCATCCCTCCAGCCAGCCAATCATCCAGCCATTCCACCATCCAGCCATCCATCCATCCATCCATCACACCAGCCAGCCATCCATGCAGCCATCCATCCATCTATCCATCCAGCCATCCATCCATCCATCTATCCCTCCTGCAAGCCATCCATCCAGCCATCCATCCATCCAACCATCCATCCAGCCATCCATCCATCCATCCTTCCCTCCAGCCAGCCATCCATTCAGCCATCCATCCATACAGCCATCCATCCAGCCATCCATCCATCCATCCTTCCCTGCAGCCAGCCATCCATCCAGCCATCCATCCATCCAGCCACCCATCCAGCCATCCATCCATCCATCCATCCCTCCAGCCAGACATTCATCCTGCCAGCCCTCCATCCAGACATCCATCCAGCCATCCAACCATTCATCCATCTCTCCAGCCAGCCTTACATCCAGCCATCCATCCATCCATCCATCCCTCCAGCCAGCCAACCAACCAGCCATCCCTCCATCCAGCCATCCATCCATCCACCATCCATCCAGCCATCCATCCATCCATCTATCCCTCCTGCCAGCCATCCATCCAGCCATCCATCCAACCCACCATCCATCCAGCCATCCATCCGTCCCTCCAGCCAGCCATCCATCCAGCCATCCATCCATCAAGCCATTCATCCAGCCATCCATCCATCCATCCTTCGCTCCAGCCAGCCATCCATCCAGCCATCCATCCATCCAGCCACCCATCCAGCCAACCATCCATCCATCCAACCCTCCAGCAAGTCATCCATCCTGCCATCCCTGCATCCAGCCATCCATCCAGCCATCCAACCATTCATCCATCTCTCCAGCCAGCCATACATCCAGCCATCCTTCCATCCAGCCATCCATCCAGCCATCCATCCATCCATCCATCCATCCAGCCAGCCAGTCATTAAGCCATCCATGCATCCATCCATCCATCCAGCCATCTATCCAGCCATCCATCCATCCAGCCAGCCATCCATCCAGCCATCCCTCCATCCAGCCATCCATCCAGCCATCCATCCATCCATCCATCCATCCCTCCAGCCAGCCAACCAACCAGCCTTCCCTCCATCCAGCCATCCATCCATCCATCCATCCCCCCAGCCAGCCATCCATCCAGCCTTCCATCCAGCTATCCATCCAGCCATCCATCCATCAATCCATCCCTCCAGCCAGCCATCCATCCAGCCATCTATCCAACCAGCCGTCCATCCAGCCATCGATCCATCCATCCATCCCTTCAGCCTGCCATCAATCCAGCCATCCATCCATCCAGCCATCCATCCAGCCATCCATCCATCAATCCGTCCATCCAGCCAGCCATCCATCCAGCCATCCATCCATCCTGCCATCTGTCCAGCCATCCATTCGGCCATCCATCCATTCATCCATCCCTCCAGCCAGCCAACCATTCGGCCATCCATCCATCCAGCCATCCATTCATCCATCGCTCCAGCCAGCCATCCATCCAGCCATCCATCCAGCCATCCATCCATCCATCGATCCCTCCTGCCAGCCATCCATCCAGCCATCCATCCATCCAGCCATCCATCCAGCCATCCATCCATCCATCCATCCCTCCATCCAGCCATCCATCCATCCATCCATCCCTCCAGCCAGCCATCCATCCAGCCATCCATCCATCCAGCCATCCATCCAGCCATCCTTCCATCAATCCATCCCTCCAGCCAGCCATCCACCCAGCCCTCCATCCATCCAGCCGTCCATCCAGCCATCCATCCCTCCAGCCAGCCATCCATCCAGCCATCCATCCATCCTGCCATCCATTCAGCCATCCATCCATCCATCCCTCCAGCCAGCCATCCATCCAGCCATCCATCCATCCTGCCATCCATCCAGCCATCCATCCATCCATCCATTCCTCCAGCCAGCAATCCTTCCAGCCATCCATCCATTCAGCCATCCGTCCAGTCATCCATCCATCCCTCCAGCTATCCCTACATCCAGCCATCCATCCAGCTATCCATCCATCCATCCATTCATCCTTCCAGCCATCCATCCAGCCATCCATCCATCCAGCCTTCCAGCCATCCAGCCATCCATCCATCCACCCATCCATCCATCCTGCCATCCATCCATCCATCCATCCATCCATCCATCCATCCAGCCATCCATCCATCCAGCCATCCATCCAGCCATCCATCCATCCATCCATCCCGCCAGCGAATCATCCATCCAGCCATCCATCCATCCAGCCATCCATCCAGCCATCCATCCATCCATCCATACCTCCAGCCAGCCATTCATCCAGCCATCTATCCATCCAGCCATCCATCCAGCCATCCATCCATCAATCCATCCCTCCAGCAAGCCGTCCATCCATCCATCCATCCATCCTGCCATCCATCCAGCCATCCGTCCATCCATCCATCCCTCCAGCCAACCATCCAGCCAGCCATCACTCCATCCAGCCATCCATCCAGCCATCCATGCATTCATCCATCTCTCCATCCAGCCATCTATCCAGCCATTCATCCATCCATCCATACCTCCAGCCAGCCAGCCATCCATCCATCCATCCATCCAGCCATCCATCCAGCCATCCATCCATCAATCCACCCGCCCAGCCAGCCATCCAACCAGCCATCCAGCCATCCAGCCATCCATCCAGCCATCCATCCATTCATCCATCCCTCCAGCCAGCCATCCATCCAGCCATCCATCCATCCAGCCATCCATTCAGCCATCCATCCATCCATCCCTTCAGCCAGCCATCCATTCGGCCATCCATCCATCCAGCCATCCATCCATCCCTCCCTCCAGCCAGCCATCCATCCAGCCATCCATTCTTCCTGCCATCCTTCCAGCCATCCATCCATCCATCCATCCCTCCTGCCAGCCATCCATCCAGCCATCCATCCATCCAACCATCCATCCAGCCATCCATCCATCCATCCGTCCCTCCAGCCAGCCATCTATCCAGCCATTCATCCATCCATCCATACCTCCAGCCAGCCAGCCAGCCATCCATCCAGCCATCCATCCAGCCATCCATCCATCAATCCACCCGCCCAGCCAGCCATCCATCCAGCCATCCAGCCATCCAGTCATCCATCCAGCCATCCATCCATTCATCCATCCCTCCAGCCAGCCACCAATCCAGCCATCCATCCATCCAGCCATCCATTCAGCCATCCATCCATTCATCCATCCCTTCAGCCAGCCATCCATACGGCCATCCATCCATCCAGCCATCCATCCATCCATCCCTCCAGCCAGCCATCCATCCAGCCATCCATCCATCCTGCCATCCTTCCAGCCATCCATCCATCCCTCCTGCCAGCCATCCATCCAGCCATCCATCCATCCAGCCATCCATCCAGCCATCCATCCATCCATCCTTCCTTCCAGCCAGTCATCCATCCAGCCAGCCAACCATCCAGCCATCCCAACATCCAGCCATCCATCCATCCATCCATCCCACCAGCCAGCCATCCATGCAGCCATCCATCCAGCTATCCATCCAGCCATCCATCCATCAATCCATCCCTCCAGCCAGCCATCCATCCAGCCATCCATCCATCCAGCCGTCCATCCAGCCATACATCCATCCATCCATCCCTTCAGCCTGCCATCCATCCAGCCATCCATCCATCCAGCCACCCATCCAGCCATCCATCCATCAATCAATCCATCCAGCCAGCCATCCATCCATCCATCCATACATCCTGCCATCTATCCAGCCATCCATTCAGCCATCCATCCATCCAACCATCCAGCCATCCAACCATCCATTCAGCCAGCCATCCATCCAGCCATCCAGCCATCCAGCCATCCATCCAGCCATCCATCCATTCATCCATCCCTCCAGCCAGCCATCCATCCAGCCATCCATCCATCCAGCCATCCTTTCAGCCATCCATCCATCCATCCATCCCTTCAGCCAGCCATCCATTCGGCCATCCATCCATGCAGCCATCCATCCATCCATCCCTCCAGCCAGCCATCCATCCAGCCATCCATCCATCCTGCCATCCTTCCAGCCATCCATCCATCCATCCATCCCTCCTGCCAGCCATCCATCCAGCCATCCATCCCTCCTGCCGGCCATCCATCCAGCCATCCATCTATCCAACCATCCATCCAGCCATCCATCCATCCATCCGTCCCTCCAGCCAGCCATCCATCCAGCCATCCATCCATCCAGCCATCCATCCAGCCATCCATCCATCCATCCTTCCTTGCAGCCAGTCATCCATCCAGCCATCCATCCATTCAGCCACCCATCCAGCCATCCATCCATCCATACCTCCAGCCAGTCATCCATCCAGCCATCCATCCAACCAGCCATCCATCCAGCCATCCATCCATCCATTCCTCCAGCCAGCCTTCATCCAGCCATCCACCCATCCAGCCATCCATCCAGCCGTCCATCCATCCATCCCTCCAGCAAGCCATCCATCAAGCCATCCATCAAGCCATCCATCCATCCATCCAGCCATCCATCCATCCATCCATCCCTCCAGCCAGCCATCCATCAAGCCATCCCTCCAGACAGCCATCCATCCAGCCATCCAACCATTCATCCATCTCTTCAGCCAGCCATACATCCAGCCATCCATCCATCCAGCCATCCATCCAGCCATCCATTCATCCATCCATCCCTCCAGCCAGCCAGTCATTAAGCCATCCAACCATTCAGCCATCCATCCAGCAATCCATCCAGCCATCCATCCCTCCAGCCAGCCATCCATCCAGCCATCCCTCCATCCAGCCATCCATGCAGCCATCCATCCATTCATCCATCCATCCCTCCAGCCAGCCAATCATCCAGCCATCCCACCATCCAGCCATCCATCCATCCATCCATCACACCAGCCAGCCATCCATGCAGCCATCCATCCATCTATCCATCCAGCCATCCATCCATCAATCCATCCCTCCAGCCAGCCATCCATCCAGCCATCCATCCATCCAGCCGTCCATCCAGCCATCCATCCATCCATCCAACCCTTCAGCCTGCCATCCATCCAGCCATCTATCCATCCAGTCACCCATCTAGCCATCCATCCATCAATCCATCCGTCCAGCCAGCCATCCATCCAGCCATCCATTCATCCTGCCATCTATCCAGCCATCCATTCAGCCATCCATCCATCCATCAATCCCTCCAGCCAGCCAACCATTCGGCCATCCATCCATCCAGCCATCCATTCATCGATCCCTTCAGCCAGCCATCCATTCGGCCATCCATCCAGACATCCATCCATCCATCCATCCCTCCTGCCAGCCATCAATCCAGCCAGTCTTCCATCCAGCCATCCATCCAGCCATCCATCCAGCCATCCATTCAGCCATCCGTCCATCCATCCCTCCAGCCAGCCATCCATCCAGCCATCCATCCATCCAGCCATCCATCCAGCCATCCATCCATCCATCCATCCATCCCTCCAGCCAGTCATCCATCCAGCCATCCATCCATCCATCCATCCTGCCATCCATCCATCCATCCATCCATCTCTCCAGACAGCCATTCATCCAGCCATCCATCCATTCAGCCATCCATCCAGCCATCCATCCATCCATCCATCCCTCCAGCCAGCCATCCATCTAGCCATCCATCCATTCAGCCATCCATCCAGCCATCCATCCATCCATCCATCCCTCCAGCCAGCCATCCATCCAGCCATCCCTATCCAGCCATCCATCCAGCCATCCATCCATCCATCCATCTCTCCAGCCAGCCATACATCCAGCCATCCATCGATCCAGCCAACCATCCAGCCATCCATCCATCCATCCATCCCTCCAGCCATCCAGTCATTAAGCCATCCATCCATCCATCCAGCCATCCATCCATCCATCCATCCCTCCAGCCAGCCATCCATCCAGCCATCCCTCCATCCAGGCATCCATCCAGCCATCCATCCATCAATCCATCCCTCCAGCCAGCCACGATCCAGCCATCCATCCATCCAGCCGTCCATACAGCCATCCATCCATCCATCCATCCCTCCAGCCAGCCATCCATCCAGCCATACATCCATCCAGCCATCCATCCAGCCATCCATCCATCCATCCATTCCTCCAGCCAGCCATCCATTCAACCATCAATCCATCCAGCCATCCATCCAGCCATCCATCCATCCCTCCAGCCAGCCATCCATCCAGCCATCCATCCATCCATCCAGCCAGCCATCCATCCATTCCTCCAGCCAGCCATCCATCCAGCCATCCGTCCATCCATCCATCCATCCAGCAATCCATCCAGCCATCCATCCATCCATTCTTCCCTCCAGCCAGTCATCCATCCAGCCATTCATCCATCCAGCCATCCATCCAGCCATCCTTCCATCCATCCCTCCAGCCAGCCTTTAATCCAGCCATCCATCCATTAAGCCATCCATCCAGCCATCCATCCATCCATCCATCCCTCTAGCAAGCCATCCATCCAGCCATTCCTCCATCCAGCCATCCATCCAGCCATCCATCCATCCATCTCTCCAGCCAGCCATACATCCAGCCATCTTCCATTCAGCCATTCATCCAGCCATCCATCCATCCATCCATCCCTCCAGCCAGCCAGCCATTAAGACATCCATCCATCCAGCCATCCATCCAGCCATCCATCCAGCCATCCATCCATCCCTCCAGCCAGCCATCCATCCAGCCATCCCTCCATCCAGCCATCCATCCAACCATCCATCCATCCATCCATCCATCCAGCCAGCCAACCATCCAGCCATCCCTCCATCCAGCCATCCATCCATCCATCCATCCCTCCAGCCAGCCATCCATCCAGCCATCAATCCATCCAGCCATCCATCCAGCCATCCATCCATCAATCCATCCCTCCAGCCAGCCATCCATCCAGCAATCCATCCGAACCATCCGTCCATCCAGCCATCCATCCATCCATGCATCTCTCCAGCCAGCCATCCATCCATCCATCCGTCCAGCCAGCCATCCATCCAGCCATCCATCCATCCAGCCATCGAAACATCAATCCATCCCTCCAGCCAGCCATCCATCCAGCCATCCATCCATCCAGCCGTCCATCCAGCCATCCATCCATCCCTCCAGCCAACCATCCATCCAGCCATCCATCCATCCACCCATCCCTCCAGCCAGCCAACCATCCAGCCAACCCTACATCCAGCCATCCCTCCATCCAGCCATCCATCCATCCATCCATCCCTCCAGCCAGCCATCCATCCAGCCATCCATCCATCCAGCCATCCATCCAGCCATCCATCCATCAATCCATTCATCCAGCCAGCCATCCATCCAGCCATCCATCCATCCAGCCGTCCATCGGACCATCCATCCATCCATCCATCTTTCCAGCCAGCTATCCATCCAGCCATCCATCCATCCAGCCATCCATTCAGCCATCCATTCCGCCATCCATCGATCCAGCCATCAATCCAGCCATCCATCCATCCATCCATTCCTCCAGCCAGCCATCCATCCAGCCATCCCTCCATCCAGCCATCCATCCATCCATCCATCCCTCCATCCATCCATCCCTCCAGCCAGCCATCCATCCAGCCATCCATTCGTCCAACCATCCATCCAGCCATCCATCCATCCATCCATCCCTCCAGCCAGCCATCCATCCAGCCATCCATCCTTCCAGCCATCCATCCTGCCATCCATCCATCCATCCATCGCTCCAGCCAGCCATCCACCCAGCCAGCCATCCAGCCATCCATCATTCAATCCATCCCTCCAGCCAGCCATGCATCCAGTCATCCTTCCATCCAGCCATCCATCCAGCCATCCATCCATGACTCCATCCCTCCAGCCAGCCATCCATCCAGCCATCCATCGATCTAGCCATCCATTCAGCCATCCATCCATCCATCCCTCCAGCCAGCCATCCATCCAGCCTTCCATCCATCCAGCCATCCGTCCAGCCATCCATTAATCCATCCATTCCTCCAGCCAGCAATCCATCCAGCCATCCATCCAGCCATCCATGCAGCCACCCATCCATCCATCCATCCCTCCAGCAAGTCATCCATCCAGACATCCATCCATCCAGCCATCCATCCAGCCATCCATCCATCCATCCATTCCTCCTGCCAGCCATCCAGCCAGCCATCCATCCATCCAGCCATCCCTCCAGACAGCCATCCTTCCGGAAATCCATCCATCCAGCCATCCATCCAGCCACCCATCCATCCATCCATCCCTCCAGCCAGCCATCCATCCAGCCATCCATCTATCCAGCCATCCATCCAGCCATCCATCCATCCATCCCTCCAGCCAGCCTTCCATCCACCCCTCCAGCCAGCCATCCATCCAGCCAGCCAGCCATCCATCCATCCATCCATCCATCCATCCATCCAGCCATCCATCCAGCCATCCATCCAGCCATCCATCCATCCATCCATCCAGCCATCCATCCATCCATCCATCCATCCATCCATCCATCCAGCCATCCATCCAGCCATCCATCCATACATCCAGCCAACCATTCATCCATCCATCCAGCCAGCCATCCAGACATCCATCCATCCATCCAGCCATCCATCCAGCCATCCATCCATCCATCCTTCCTTCCAGCCAGTCATCCATCCAGCCAGCCAACCATCCAGCCATCCCACAATCCAGCCATCCATCCATCCATCCATCCCACCAGCCAGCCATCCATGCAGCCATCCATCCAGCTATCCATCCAGCCATCCATCCATCAATCCATCCCTCCAGCCAGCCATCCATCCAGCCATCCATCCATCCAGCCGTCCATCCAGCCATCCATCCATCCATCCATCCCTTCAGCCTGCCATCCATCCAGCCATCCATCCATCAAGCCACCCATCCAGCCATCCATCCATCAATCAATCCATCCAGCCAGCCATCCATCCATCCATCCATCCATCCTGCCATCTATCCAGCCATCCATTCAGCCATCCATCCATCCATCCAGCCATCCAGCCATCCAACCATCCATTAAGCCAGCTATCCATCCAGCCATCCAGCCATCCAGCCATCCATCCAGCCATCCTTCCATTCATCCATCCCTCCAGCCAGCCATCCATCCAGCCATCCATCCATCCAGCCATCCTTTCAGCCATCCATCCATCCATCCATCCCTTCATCCAGCCATCCATTCGGCCATCCATCCATGCAGCCAGCCATCCATCCATCCCTCCAGCCAGCCATCCATCCAGCCATCCATCCATCCTGCCATCCTTCCAGCCATCCATCCATCCATCCATCACTCCTGCCAGCCATCCATCCAGCCATCCATCCCTCCTGCCAGCCATCCATCCAGCCATCCATCTATCCAACCATCCATCCAGCCATCCATCCATCCATCCGTCCCTCCAGCCAGCCATCCATCCAGCCATCCATCCATCCAGCCATCCATCCAGCCATCCATCCATCCATCCTTCCTTGCAGCCAGCCATCCATCCATCCAGCCGTCCATCCAGCCATCCATCCATCCATCCAACCCTTCAGCCTGCCATCCATCCAGCCATCCATCCATCCAGTCACCCATCTAGCCATCCATCCGTCAATCCATCCGTCCAGCCAGCCATCCATCCAGCCATCCATCCATCCTGCCATCTATCCAGCCATCCATTCAGCCATCCATCCATCCATCAATCCCTCCAGCCAGCCAACCATTCGGCCATCCATCCATCCAGCCATCCATTCATTTATCCCTTCAGCCAGCCATCCATTCGGCCATCCATCCAGACATCCATCCATCCATCCATCCCTCCTGCCAGCCATCAATCCAGCCATTCTTCCATCCAGCCATCCATCCAGCCATCCATTCAGCCATTCGTCCATCCATCCCTCCAGCCAGCCATCCATCCAGCCATCCATCCATCCAGCCATCCATCCAGCCATCCATCCATCCATCCATCCCTCCAGCCAGTCATCCATCCAGCCATCCATCCATCCATCCATCCTGCCATCCATCCATCCATCCATCCATCTCTCCAGACAGCCATTCATCCAGCCATCCATCCATTCAGCCATCCATCCAGCCATCCATCCATCCATCCATCCCTCCAGCCAGCCATCCATCTAGCCATCCATCCATTCAGCCATCCATCCAGCCATCCATCCATCCATCCATCCCTCCAGCCAGCCATCCATCCAGCCATCCCTATCCAGCCATCCATCCAGCCATCCATCCATCCATCCATCCCTCCAGCCAGCCATACATCCAGCCATCCATCGATCCAGCCAACCATCCAGCCATCCATCCATCCATCCATCCCTCCAGCCATCCAGTCATTAAGCCATCCATCCATCCAGCCATCCATCCAGCCATCCATCCATCCATCCATCCCTCCAGCCAGCCATCCATCCAGCCATCCCTCCATCCAGGCATCCATCCAGCCATCCATCCATCAATCCATCCCTCCAGCCAGCCATGATCCAGCCATCCATCCATCCACCGTCCATCCAGCCATCCATCCATACATCCATCCCTCCAGCCAGCCATCCATCCAGCCATAAAACCATCCAGCCATCCATGCAGCCATCCATCCATCCATCCATTCCTCCAGCCAGCCATCCATCCAACCATCAATCCATCCAGCCATCCATCCAGCCATCCATCCATCCCTCCAGCCAGCCATCCATCCAACCATCCATCCATCCAGCCAGCCATCCATCCATTCCTCCAGCCAGCCATCCATCCAGCCATCCGTCCATCCATCCATCCATCCAGCAATCCATCCAGCCATCCATCCATCCATTCTTCCCTCCAGCCAGTCATCCATCCAGCCATTCATCCATCCAGCCATCCATCCAGCCATCCTTCCATCCATCCCTCCAGCCAGCCTTTAATCCAGCCATCCATCCATTAAGCCATCCATCCAGCCATCCATCCATCCATCCATCCCTCTAGCCAGCCATCCATTCAGCCATTCCTCCATCCAGCCATCCATCCAGCCATCCATACATCCATCCATCTCTCCAGCCAGCCATACATCCAGCCATCCATCCATTCAGCCATACATCCAGCCATCCATCGATCCAGCCAACCATCCAGCCATCCATCCATCCATCCATCCCTCCAGCCATCCAGTCATTAAGCCATCCATCCATCCAGCCATCCATCCAGCCATCCATCCATCCATCCATCCCTCCAGCCAGCCATCCATCCAGCCATCCCTCCATCCAGGCATCCATCCAGCCATCCATCCATCAATCCATCCCTCCAGCCAGCCATGATCCAGCCATCCATCCATCCAGCCGTCCATCCAGCCATCCATCCATCCATCCATCCCTCCAGCCAGCCATCCATCCAGCCATACATCCATCCAGCCATCCATCCAGCCATCCATCCAGCCATCCATTCCTCCAGCCAGCCATCCATCCAACCATCAATCCATCCAGCCATCCATCCAGCCATCCATCCATCCCTCCAGCCAGCCATCCATCCAGCCATCCATCCATCCAGCCAGCCATCCATCCATTCCTCCAGCCAGCCATCCATCCAGCCATCCGTCCATCCATCCATCCATCCAGCAATCCATCCAGCCATCCATCCATCCATTCTTCCCTCCAGCCAGTCATCCATCCAGCCATTCATCCATCCAGCCATCCATCCAGCCATCCTTCCATCCATCCCTCCAGCCAGCCTTTAATCCAGCCATCCATCCATTTAGCCATCCATCCAGCCATCCATCCATCCATCCATCCCTCTAGCCAGCCATCCATCCAGCCATTCCTCCATCCAGCCATCCATCCAGCCATCCATCCATCCATCCATCTCTCCAGCCAGCCATACATCCAGCCATCCATCCATTCAGCCATTCATCCAGCCATCCATCCATCCATCCATCCCTCCAGCCAGCCAGCCATTAAGCCATCCATCCATCCAGCCATCCATCCAGCCATCCATCCATCCCTCCAGCCAGCCATCCATCCAGCCATCCCTCCATCCAGCCATCCATCCAACCATCCATCCATCCATCCATCCATCCAGCCAGCCAACCATCCAGCCATCCCTCCATCCAGCCATCCATCCATCCATCCATCCCTCCAGCCAGCCATTCATCCAGCCATCCATCCATCCAGCCATCCATCCAGCCATCCATCCATCAATCCAAATCTCCAGCCAGCCATCCATCCAGCAATCCATCCGAACCATCCGTCCATCCAGCCATCCATCCATCCATGCATCTCTCCAGCCAGCCATCCATCCAGCCATCCATCCATCCATCCATCCCTCCAGCCAGCCAACCATCCAGCCATCCCTCCATCCAGCCATCCATCCATCCATCCGTCCAGCCAGCCATCCATCCAGCCATCCATCCATCCAGCCATCGAAACATCAATCCATCCCTCCAGCCAGCCATCCATCCAGCCATCCATCCATCCAGCCGTCCATCCAGCCATCCATCCATCCCTCCAGCCAACCATCCATCCAGCCATCCATCCATCCAGCCATCGAAACATCAATCCATCTCTCCAGCCAGCCATACATCCAGCCACCCATCCATTCAGCCATTCATCCAGCCATCCATCCATCCATCCATCCCTCCAGCCAGCCAGCCATAAAGCCATCCATCCATCCAGCCATCCATCCAGCCATCCATCCAACCATCCATCCATCCCTCCAGCCAGCCATCCATCCAGCCATCCCTCCATCCAGCCATCCATCCAACCATCCATCCATCCATCCATCCTTCCAGCCAGCCAACCATCCAGCCATCCCTCCATTCAGCCATCCATCCATCCATCCATCCCTCCAGCCAGCCATCCATCCAGCCATCCATCCATCCAGCCATCCATCCAGCCATCCATCCATCAATCCATCCCTCCAGCCAGCCATCCATCCAGCAATCCATCCGAACCATCCGTCCATCCAGCCATCCATCCATCCATGCATCTCTCCAGCCAGCCATCCATCCATCCATCCGTCCAGCCAGCCATCCATCCAGCCATCCATCCATCCAGCCATCGAAACATCAATCCATCCCTCCAGCCAGCCATCCATCCAGCCATCCATCCATCCAGCCGTCCATCCAGCCATCCATCCATCCCTCCAGCCAACCATCCATCCAGCCATCCATCCATCCACCCATCCCTCCAGCCAGCCAACCATCCAGCCTACCCTACATCCAGCCATCCCTCCATCCAGCCATCCATCCATCCATCCATCCCTCCAGCCAGCCATCCATCCAGCCATCCATCCATCCAGCCTTCCATTCAGCCATCCATCCATCAATCCATTCCTCCAGCCAGCCATCCATCCAGCCATCCATCCATCCAGCCGTCCATCGGACCATCCATCCATCCATCCATCTTTCCAGCCAGCTATCCATCCAGCCATCCATCCATCCAGCCATCCATTCAGCCATCCATTCCGCCATCCATCGATCCAGCCATCAATCCAGCCATCCATCCATCCATCCATTCCTCCAGCCAGCCATCCATCCAGCTATCCCTCCATCCAGCCATCCATCCATCCATCCATCCCTCCATCCATCCATCCCTCCAGCCAGCCATCCATCCAGCCATCCATTCGTCCAACCATCCATCCAGCCATCCATCCATCCATCCATCCCTCCAGCCAGCCATCCATCCAGCCATCCATCCTTCCAGCCATCCATCCTGCCATCCATCCATCCATCCATCGCTCCAGCCGGCCATCCATCCAGCCAGCCATCCAGCCATCCATCATTCAATCCATCCCTCCAGCCAGCCATGCATCCAGTCATCCTTCCATCTAGCCATCCATCCAGCCATCCATCCATGACTCCATCCCTCCAGCCAGCCATCCATCCAGCCATCCATCGAACTAGCCATCCATTCAGCCATCCATCCATTCATCCCTCCAGCCAGCCATCCATCCAGCCTTCCATCCATCCAGCCATCCGTCCAGCCATCCATTAATCCATCCATTCCTCCAGCCAGCAATCCATCCAGCCATCCATCCAGCCATCCATGCAGCCACCCATCCATCCATCCATCCCTCCAGCAAGCCATCCATCCAGACATCCATCCATCCAGCCATCCATCCAGCCATCCATCCATCCATCCATTCCTCCTGCCAGCCATCCATCCAGCCATCCATCCATCCAGCCATCCCTCCAGACAGCCATCCTTCCGGAAATCCATCCATCCAGCCATCCATCCAGCCACCCATCCATCCATCCATCCCTCCAGCCAGCCATCCATCCAGCCATCCATCTATCCAGCCATCCATCCAGCCATCCATCCATCCATCCCTCCAGCCAGCCTTCCATCCACCCCTCCAGCCAGCCATCCATCCAGCCAGCCAACCATCCATCCATCCATCCATCCATCCATCCATCCATCCATCCATCCAGCCATCCATCCAGCCATCCATCCAGCCATCCATCCATCCATCCATCCAGCCATCCATCCATCCATCCATCCATCCATCCATCCATCCATCCAGCCATCCATCCAGCCATCCATCCATACATCCAGCCAACCATTCATCCATCCATCCAGCCAGCCATCCAGACATCCATCCATACATCCAGCCATCCATCCAGCCATCCATCCATCCATCCTTCCTTCCAGCCAGTCATCCATCCAGCCAGCCAACCATCCAGCCATCCCACCATCCAGCCATCCATCCATCCATCCATCCCACCAGCCAGCCATCCATGCAGCCATCCATCCAGCTATCCATCCAGCCATCCATCCATCAATCCATCCCTCCAGCCAGCCATCCATCCAGCCATCCATCCATCCAGCCGTCAATCCAGCCATCCATCCATCCATCCATCCCTTCAGCCTGCCATCCATCCAGCCATCCATCCATCCAGCCACCCATCCAGCCATCCATCCATCAATCAATCCATCCAGCCAGCCATCCATCCATCCATCCATCCATCCTGCCATCTATCCAGCCAACCATTCAGCCATCCATCCATCCATCCAGCCATCCATCCATCCAACCATCCATTCAGCCAGCCATCCATCCAGCCATCCAGCCATCCAGCCATCCATCCAGCCATCCTTCCATTCATCCATCCCTCCAGCCAGCCATCCATCCAGCCATCCATCCATCCAGCCATCCTTTCAGCCATCCATCCATCCATCCATCCCTTCAGCCAGCCATCCATTCGGCCATCCATCCATGCAGCCATCCATCCATCCATCCCTCCAGCCAGCCATCCATCCAGCCAGCCATCCATCCTGCCATCCTTCCAGCCATCCATCCATCCATCCATCACTCCTGCCAGCCATCCATCCAGCCATCCATCCCTCCTGCCAGCCATCCATCCAGCCATCCATCTATCCAACCATCCATCCAGCCATCCATCCATCCATCCGTCCCTCCAGCCAGCCATCCATCCAGCCATCCATCCATCCAGCCATCCATCCAGCCATCCATCCATCCATCCTTCCTTGCAGCCAGTCATCCATCCAGCCATCCATCCATTCAGCCACCCATCCAGCCATCCATCCATCCATCCATACCTCCAGCCAGTCATCCATCCAGCCATCCATCCAACCAGCCATCCATCCAGCCATCCATCCATCCATTCCTCCAGCCAGCCTTCATCCAGCCATCCACCCATCCAGCCATCCATCCAGCCGTCCATCCATCCATCCCTCCAGCAAGCCATCCATCAAGCCATCCATCAAGCCATCCATCCATCCATCCATCCATCCATCCCTCCAGCCAGCCATCCATCAAGCCATCCCTCCATACAGCCATCCATCCAGCCATCCAACCATTCATCCATCTCTTCAGCCAGCCATACATCCAGCCATCCATCCATCCAGCCATCCATCCAGCCATCCATTCATCCATCCATCCCTCCAGCCAGCCAGTCATTAAGCCATCCATCCATTCAGCCATCCATCCAGCAATCGATCCAGCCATCCATCCCCCCAGCCAGCCATCCATCCAGCCATCCCTCCATCCAGCCATCCATGCAGCCATCCATCCATTCATCCATCCATCCCTCCAGCCAGCCAATCATCCAGCCATCCCACCATCCAGCCATCCATCCATCCATCCATCACACCAGCCAGCCATCCATGCAGCCATCCATCCATCTATCCATCCAGCCATCCATCCATCAATCCATCCCTCCAGCCAGCCATCCATCCAGCCATCCATCCATCCAGCCGTCCATCCAGCCATCCATCCATCCATCCAACCCTTCAGCCTGCCATCCATCCAGCCATCCATCCATCCAGTCACCCATCTAGCCATCCATCCAGCCATCCATCCAGCCATCCATTCAGCCATCCGTCCATCCATCCCTCCAGCCAGCCATCCATCCAGCCATCCATCCATCCAGCCATCCATCCAGCCATCCATCCATCCATCCATCCCTCCAGCCAGTCATCCCTCCAGCCAGCCATCCATCCAGCCATCCATCCATCCAGCCATCCATCCAGCCATCCATCCATCCATCCAACCCTTCAGCCTGCCATCCATCCAGCCATCCATCCATTCAGCCATCCATCCAGCCATCCATCCATCCATCCATCCCTCCAGTCAGCCATCCATCCAGCCATCCCTATCCAGCCATCCATCCAGCCATCCATCCATCCATTCATCCCTCCAGCCAGCCATACATCCAGCCATCCATCGATCCAGCCAACCATCCAGCCATCCATCCATCCATCCATCCCTCCAGCCATCCAGTCATTAAGCCATCCATCCATCCAGCCATCCATCCAGCCATCCATCCATCCATCCATCCCTCCAGCCAGCCATCCATCCAGCCATCCATCCAGCCATCCCTCCATCCAGGCATCCATCCAGCCATCCATCCATCAATCCATCCCTCCAGCAAGCCATGATCCAGCCATCCATCCATCCAGCCGTCCATCCAGCCATCCATCCATCCATCCATCCCTCCAGCCAGCCATCCATCCAGCCATACATCCATCCAGCCATCCATGCAGCCATCCATCCATCCATCCATTCCTCCAGCCAGCCATCCATCCAACCATCAATCCATCCAGCCATCCATCCAGCCATCCATCCATCCCTCCAGCCAGCCATCCATCCAGCCATCCATCCATCCAGCCAGCCATCCATCCATTCCTCCAGCCAGCCATCCATCCAGCCATCCGTCCATCCATCCATCCATCCAGCAATCCATCCAGCCATCCATCCATCCATTCTTCCCTCCAGCCAGTCATCCATCCAGCCATTCATCCATCCAGCCATCCATCCAGCCATCCTTCCATCCATCCCTCCAACCAGCCTTTAATCCAGCCATCCATCCATTAAGCCATCCATCCAGCCATCCATCCATCCATCCATCCCTCTAGCCAGCCATCCATCCAGCCATTCCTCCATCCAGCCATCCATCCAGCCATCCATCCATCCATCCATCTCTCCAGCCAGCCATACATCCAGCCATCCATCCATTCAGCCATTGATCCAGCCATCCATCCATCCATCCATCCCTCCAGCCAGCCAGCCATTAAGCCATCCATCCATCCAGCCATCCATCCAGCCATCCATCCATCCCTCCAGCCAGCCATCCATCCAGCCATCCCTCCATCCAGCCATCCATCCAACCATCAATCCATCCATCCATCCATCCAGCCAGCCAACCATCCAGCCATCCCTCCATCCAGCCATCCATCCATCCATCCATCCCTCCAGCCAGCCATCCATCCAGCCATCCATCCATCCAGCCATCTATCCAGCCATCCATCCATCAATCCATCCCTCCAGCCAGCCATCCATCCAGCAATCCATCCGAACCATCCGTCCATCCAGCCATCCATCCATTCATGCATCTCTCCAGCCAGCCATCCATCCAGCCATCCATCCATCCATCCATCCCTCCAGTCAGCCAACCATCCAGCCATCCCTCCATCCAGCCATCCATCCATCCATCCGTCCAGCCAGCCATCCATCCAGCCATCCATCCATCCAGCCATCGAAACATCAATCCATCCCTCCAGCCAGCCATCCATCCAGCCATCCATCCATCCAGCCGTCCATCCAGCCATCCATCCATCCCTCCAGCCAACCATCCATCCAGCCATCCATCCATCCACCCATCCCTCCAGCCAGCCAACCATCCAGCCAACCCTACATCCAGCCATCCCTCCATCCAGCCATCCATCCATCTATCCATCCCTCCAGCCAGCCATGATCCAGCCATCCATCCATCCAGCCGTCCATCCAGCCATCCATCCATCCAGCCATCGAAACATCAATCCATCCCTCCAGCCAGCCATCCATCCAGCCATCCATGCAGCCATCCATCCATCCATCCATTCCTCCAGCCAGCCATCCATCCAACCATCAATCCATCCAGCCATCCATCCAGCCATCCATCCATCCCTCCAGCCAGCCATCCATCCAGCCATCCATCCATCCAGCCAGCCATCCATCCATTCCTCCAGCCAGCCATCCATCCAGCCATCCGTCCATCCATCCATCCATCCAGCAATCCATCCAGCCATCCATCCATCCATTCTTCCCTCCAGCCAGTCATCCATCCAGCCATTCATCCATCCAGCCATCCATCCAGCCATCCTTCCATCCAACCCTCCAGCCAGCCTTTAATCCAGCCATCCATCCATTAAGCCATCCATCCAGCCATCCATCATTCCATCCATCCCTCTAGCCAGCCATCCATCCAGCCATTCCTCCATCCAGCCATCCATCCAGCCATCCATCCATCCATCTCTCCAGCCAGCCATACATCCAGCCATCCATCCATTCAGCCATTCATCCAGCCATCCATCCATCCATCCATCCCTCCAGCCAGCCAGCCATTAAGCCATCCATCCATCCAGCCATCCATCCAGCCATCCATCCATCCCTCCAGCCAGCCATCCATCCAGCCATCCCTCCATCCAGCCATCCATCCAACCATCCATCCATCCATCCATCCATCCAGCCAGCCAACCATCCAGCCATCCCTCCATCCAGCCATCCATCCATCCATCCATCCCTCCAGACATCCATCCATCCAGCCATCCATCCATCCAGCCATCTATCCAGCCATCCATCCATCAATCCATCCCTCCAGCCAGCCATCCATCCAGCAATCCATCCGAACCATCCGTCCATCCAGCCATCCATCCATCCATGCATCTCTCCAGCCAGCCATCCATCCAGCCATCCATCCATCCATCCATCCCTCCAGTCAGCCAACCATCCAGCCATCCCTCCATCCAGCCATCCATCCATCCATCCGTCCAGCCAGCCATCCATCCAGCCATCCATCCATCCAGCCATCGAAACATCAATCCATCCCTCCAGCCAGCCATCCATCCAGCCATCCATCCATCCAGCCGTCCATCCAGCCATCCATCCATCCCTCCAGCCAACCATCCATCCAGCCATCCATCCATCCACCCATCCCTCCAGCCAGCCAACCATCCAGCCAACCCTACATCCAGCCATCCCTCCATCCAGCCATCCATCCATCTATCCATCCCTCCAGCCAGCCATCCATCCAGCCATCCATCCATCCAGCCATCCATCCAGCCATCCATCCATCTATCCATTCCTCCAGCCAGCCAGCCATCCATCCATCCAGCCGTCCATCGGACCATCCATCCATCCATCCATCTTTCCAGCCAGCTATCCATCCAGCCATCCATCCATCCAGCCATCCATTCAGCCATCCATTCCGCCATCCATCGATCCAGCCATCAATCCAGCCATCCATCCATCCATCCATTCCTCCAGCCAGCCATCCATCCAGCCATCCCTCCATCCAGCCATCCATCCATCCATCCATCCCTCCATCCATCCATCCCTCCAGCCAGCCATCCCTCCAGCCATCCATTCGTCCAACCATCCATCCAGCCATCCATCCATCCCTCCAGCCAGCCATCCATCCAGCCATCCATCCTTCCAGCCATCCATCCTGCCATCCATCCATCCATCCATCGCTCCAGCCAGCCATCCATCCAGCCAGCCATCCAGCCATCCATCATTCAATCCATCCCTCCAGCCAGCCATGCATCCAGTCATCCTTCCATCCAGCCATCCATCCAGCCATCCATCCATAACTCCATCCCTCCAGCCAGCCATCCATCCAGCCATCCATCGATCTAGCCATCCATTCAG
The DNA here is from genome assembly GCF_047496885.1 of Scyliorhinus torazame. Classification (NCBI taxonomy): domain Eukaryota; kingdom Metazoa; phylum Chordata; class Chondrichthyes; order Carcharhiniformes; family Scyliorhinidae; genus Scyliorhinus; species Scyliorhinus torazame. The sequence goes on along the minus strand of NW_027308052.1, from coordinate 166,759 downwards.
CCATCCATCCATCCATCCCTCCAGCCAGCCATCCATCCAGCCTTCCATCCAGCCAGCCATCCGTCCAGCCATCCATTAATCCATCCATTCCTCCAGCCAGCAATCCATCCAGCCATCCATGCAGCCACCCATCCATCCATCCATCCCTCCAGCAAGCCATCCATCCAGACATCCATCCATCCAGCCATCATTCCAGCCATCCATCCATCCATCCATTCCTCCTGCCAGCCATCCATCCAGCCATCCATCCATCCAGCCATCCCTCCAGACAGCCATCCATCCGGAAATCCATCCATCCAGCCATCCATCCAGCCACCCATCCATCCATCCATCCCTCCAGCCAGCCATCCATCCAGCCATCCATCTATCCAGCCATCCATCAAGCCATCCATCCATCCATCCCTCCAGCCAGCCTTCCATCCACCCCTCCAGCCAGCCATCCATCCAGCCAGCCAGCCATCCATCCATCCATCCATCCATCCATCCATCCATCCATCCATCCATCCATCCATCCATCCATCCATCCAGCCATCCATCCAGCCATCCATCCAGCCATCCATCCATCCATCCAGCTATCCATCCATCCATCCATCCATCCATCCATCCATCCAGCCATCCATCCAGCCATCCATCCATACATCCAGCCAACCATTCATCCATCCATCCAGCCAGCCATCCAGACATCCAGCCATCCATCCAGCCATCCATCCAGCCATCCATCCATCCTTCCATCCCTCCAGCCAGCCATGCATCCAGCCATTAATCCAACTAGCCACCGATCCAAACATCCACCCATCCATCACTCCAGCCAGCCATCCATCCAGCCATCCATCCAGCCATCCATACAGCCATCCATCCATCCATCCCTCCAGCCAGCCATCCATCCAGCCAACCATCCATCCATCCCTCCAGCCAATCGTCCATCCAGACATCCATCCATCCAGCCATCCATCCAGCCATCCATCCATCCATCCATCCCTCCAGCCAGCCATCCATCCAGCCATTCCTCCATCCAGACATCCATCCAGCCATCAATCCATCCCTCCAGCCAGCCATCCATCCAGCCATCCCTCCATCCATCCGTCCATCCATCCAGCCATCCATCCAGCCATTCATCCATCCTCCCATTCCTCCAGCCAGCCATCCATCCAGCCATCCATCCATCCAGCCATCCATCCATCCATCCATCCCTCCAGCCAGCCATCCATCCAGCCATCCATCCGTCCAGCCATCCATCCATTCAGCCATCCATCCAGCCATCCATCCATCCAGACTTCCAGCCATCCAGCCATCCATCCATCCATCCATCCGTCCATCCAGCCATCCATCCATCCAACCATCCAGCCATCCATCCATTAAGCCATCCATCGAGCCATCCATCCATCCATCCATCCCGCCAGCGAGTCATCCATCCAGCCATCCATCCATCCAGCCATCCATCCAGCCATCCATCCATCCCTCCAGCAAGCCATTCATCCAGCAATCCATCCATCCAGCCATCCATTCAGCCATCCATCCATCCATCCCTCCAGCAAGCCATCCATCCAGCCAAACAGCCATCAATCCAGCCAACCATCCATCCATCCATCCCTCCAGCAAGCCATCCATCCAACCATCCCTCCATCAAGCCATCCATCCAGCCATCCATGCATTCATCCATCTCTCCATCCAGCCATCCATCCAGCCAATCATCCATCCATCCATACCTCCAGCCAGCCATCCTTCCATCCATCCATCCATCCATCCAGCCATCCATCCAGCCATCCATCCCTCCAGCCAGCCAGACATTAAGCCATCCATCCATCCAGCCATCCATCCAGCCATCCATCCAACCCTCCAGCCAGCCATCCATCCAGCAATCCCTCCATCCAGCCATCCATCCAGCCATCAATCCATCCATCCATCCATCCAGCCAGCCAACCATCCAGCCATCCCTCCATCCAGCCATCCACCCATTCATCCATCCCTCCAGCCAGCCATCCATCCAGCCATCCATCCAAACCAGCCATCCATCCAGCCATCCATCCAAACCAGCCGTCCATCCAGCCATCCATCCATCCATGCATCCCTCCAGCCAGCCATCCATCCAGCCATCCATCCATCCATCCATCCCTCTAGCCAGCCAACCATCCAGCCATCCCACCATCCAGCCATCCATCCATTCATCCCTCCAGCCAGCCATCCATCCAGCCATCCATCCATCCAGCCATCCATCCAGCCATCCATCCATCAATCCATCCCTCCAGCCAGCCATCCATTCAGCCATCCATCCAGCCATCCATCCATCCAGACTTCCAGCCATCCAGCCATCCATCCATCCATCCATCCGTCCATCCAGCCATCCATCCATCCAACCATCCAGCCATCCATCCATTAAGCCATCCATCGAGCCATCCATCCATCCATCCATCCCGCCAGCGAGTCATCCATCCAGCCATCCATCCATCCAGCCATCCATCCAGCCATCCATCCATCCCTCCAGCAAGCCATTCATCCAGCAATCCATCCATCCAGCCATCCATTCAGCCATCCATCCATCCATCCCTCCAGCAAGCCATCCATCCAGCCAAACAGCCATCAATCCAGCCAACCATCCATCCATCCATCCCTCCAGCAAGCCATCCATCCAACCATCCCTCCATCCAGCCATCCATCCAGCCATCCATGCATTCATCCATCTCTCCATCCAGCCATCCATCCAGCCAATCATCCATCCATCCATACCTCCAGCCAGCCATCCTTCCATCCATCCATCCATCCATCCAGCCATCCATCCAGCCATCCATCCCTCCAGCCAGCCAGACATTAAGCCATCCATCCATCCAGCCATCCATCCAGCCATCCATCCATCCCTACAGCCAGCCATCCATCCAGCAATCCCTCCATCCAGCCATCCATCCAGCCATCAATCCATCCATCCATCCATCCAGCCAGCCAACCATCCAGCCATCCCTCCATCCAGCCATCCACCCATTCATCCATCCCTCCAGCCAGCCATCCATCCAGCCATCCATCCAAACCAGCCGTCCATCCAGCCATCCATCCATCCATGCATCCCTCCAGCCAGCCATCCATCCAGCCATCCATCCATCCATCCATCCCTCTAGCCAGCCAACCATCCAGCCATCCCTCCATCCAGCCATCCATCCATTCATCCCTCCAGCCAGCCATCCATCCAGCCATCCATCCATCCAGCCATCCATCCAGCCATCCATCCATCAATCCATCCCTCCAGCCAGCCATCCATCCAGCCATCCATCCATCCAGCCGTCCATCCAGCCATCCATCCATCCCTCCATCCAGCCATCCATCCAGCCATCGATGCATTCATCCATCTCTCCATCCAGCCATCCATCCAGCCAATCATCCATCCATCCATACCTCCAGCCAGCCATCCATCCATCCATCCATCCATCCAGCCATCCATCCAGCCATCCATCCCTCCAGCCAGCCAGCCATTAAGCCATCCATCCATCCAGCCATCCATCCAACCATCCGTCCATCCCTCCAGCCAGCCATCCATCCAGCAATCCCTCCATCCAGCAATCCCTCCATCCAGCCATCCATCCATCCATCCATCCATCCAACCAGCCAACCATCCAGCTTTCCCTCCATCCAACCATCCACCCATCCATCCAGCCATCCATCCAGCCATCCATCCATCCCTGCAGCCAGCTATCAACCCAGCCATCCATCCATCCAGCCATCCATTCAGCCAACCATCCAGCCATCAATCCATCCAGCCATCCATCCAGCCATCCACCCATCCATTCCTACAGCCATCCATCGATCTAGCCAACCATTCAGCCATCCATCCATCCATCCATCCCTCCATCCATCCATCCCTCCAGCCAGCCATCCATCCAGCCATCCATTCGTCCATCCATCCATCCAGCCTTCCATCCATCCATCCATCCCTACAGCCAGCCATCCATCCAGCCATCCATCCTTCCAGCCATCCATCCTGCCATCCATCCATCCATCCATCGCTCCAGCCAGCCATCCATCCAGCCAGCCATCCAGCCATCCATCATTCAATCCATCCCTCCAGCCAGCCATGCATCCAGCCATCCTTCCATCCAGCCATCCATCCAGCCATCCATCCATGACTCCATCCCTCCAGCCAGCCATCCATCCAGCCATCCATCGATCTAGCCATCCATTCAGCCATCCATCCATCCATTACTCCAGCCAGCCATCCACCCAGCCTTCCATCCATCCAGCCATCCGTCCAGCCATCCATTAATCCATCCATTCCTCCAGCCAGCAATCCATCCAGCCATCCATCCAGCCATCCATCCAGCCAACCATCCATCCCTCCAGCAAGCCATCCATCCAGACATCCATCCATCCAGCCATCCATCCAGCCATCCATCCATCCATCCATCCCTCCAGCCAGCCATCCATCCAGCCAACCATACATCCAGCCATCTCTCCAGACAGCCATCCATCCGGAAATCCATCCATCCAGCCATCCATCCAGCCACCCATGCATCCATCCATCCCTCCAGCCAGCCATCCATCCAGCCATCCATCTATCCAGCCATCCATCCAGCCATCGATTCATCCATCCCTCCAGCCAGCCTTCCATCCATCCCTCCAGCCAGCCAGCCATCCATCCATCCATCCATCCATCCATCCATCCATACATCCATCCATCCATCCATCCATCCAGCCAGCCATCCATCCAGCCATCCATCCAGCCATCCATCCATCCATCCATCCATCCAGCCATCCATCCATTCATCCATCCATCCATCCAGCCATCCATCCAGCCATCCATCCATACATCCAGCCAACCAGTCATCCATCCATCCAGCCTGCCATCAAGACATCCAGCCATCCATCCAGCCATCCATCCAGCCATCCATCCATCCTTCCATCCCTCCAGCCAGCCATCCATCCAGCCATCAATCCAACTAGCCATCCATCCAACCATACACGCATCCATCACTCCAGCCAGCCATCCATCCAGCCATCTATCCATCCAGCCATCCATACAGCCATCCATCCATCCATCCATCCTTCCCTCCAGCCAGCCATCCATCCAGCCATCCATCCATACATCCCTCCAGCCAATCGTCCATCCAGCCATCCATCCATCCAGCCATCCATCCAGCCATCCATCCATCGATCCATCTCTCCAGCCAGCCATCCATCCAGCCATTCCTCCATCAGACATCCATCCAGCCATCCATCCATCCCTCCAGCCAGCCATCCATCCAGCCATCCCTCCATCCATCCGTCCATCCATCCATCCAGCCATCCATCCAGCCATCCATCCATCCAGACTTCCAGCCATCCAGCCATCCATCCATCCATCCATCCATCCATCCATCCATCCATCCATCCATCCAACCATCCAGCCATCCATCCAGCCATCCATCCATTAAGCCATCCATCCAGCGAGTCATCCATCCAGCCATCCATCCATCCAGCCATCCATTCAGCCATCCATCCATCCCTCCAGCCAGCCATTCATCCAGCCATCCATCCATCCAGCCATCCATCCAGCCATCCATCCATTCATCCATCCATCCCTCCAGCAAGCCATCCATCCAGCCATCCAGCCATCAATCCAGCCAACCATCCATCCATCCATCCCTCCAGCAAGCCATCCATCCAGCCATCCCTCCATCCAGCCATCCATCCAGCCATCCATGCATTCATCCATCTCTCCATCCAGCCATCCATCCAGCCAATCATCCATCCATCCATACCTCCAATCAGCCATCCACCCATCCATCCATCAAGCCATCCATTCAGCCATCCATCCCTCCAGCCAGCCAGCCAATAAGCCATCCATCTATCCAGCCATCCATCCAGCCATCCATCCATCGCTCCAGCCAGCCATCCATCCAGCAATCCCTCCATCCAGCCATCCATCCAGCCATCCATCCATCCATCCATCCAGCCAGCCAACCATCCAGCCATCCCTCCATCCAGCCATCCACCCATCCATCCATCCATCCAGCCAGCTATCCATCCAGCAATCCATCCATCCAGCCATCCAACCAGTCATCCATCCATCAATCCATCCCTCCAGCCAGCCATCCATCCAGCCATCCATCCAAACCAGCCATCCATTCAGCCATCCATCCATCCATTACTCCAGCCAGCCATCCACCCAGCCTTCTATCCATCCAGCCATCCGTCCAGCCATCCATTAATCCATCCATTCCTCCAGCCAGCAATCCATCCAGCCATCCATCCAGCCATCCATCCATCCCTCCAGCAAGCCATCCATCCAGACATCCATCCATCCAGCCATCCATCCAGCCATCCATCCATCCATCCATCCCTCCAGCCAGCCATCCATCCAGCCATCCATCCATCCAGCCATCTCTCCAGACAGCCATCCATCCGGAAATCCATCCATCCAGCCATCCATCCAGCCACCCATGCATCCATCCATCCCTCCAGCCAGCCATCCATCCAGCCATCCATCTATCCAGCCATCCATCCAGCCATCGATTCATCCATCCCTCCAGCCAGCCTTCCATCCATCCCTCCAGCCAGCCAGCCATCCATCCATCCATCCATCCATCCATCCATCCATCCATCCATCCATCCATCCATCCAGCCAGCCATCCATCCAGCCATCCATCCAGCCATCCATCCATCCATCCATCCATCCAGCTATCCATCCATTCATCCATCCATCCATCCTGCCATCCATCCAGCCATCCACCCATACATCCAGCCAACCAGTCATCCATCCATCCAGCCAGCCATCAAGACATCCAGCCATCCATCCAGCCATCCATCCAGCCATCCATCCATCCTTCCATCCCTCCAGCCAGCCATCCATCCAGCCATCAATCCAACTAGCCATCCATCCAACCATACACGCATCCATCACTCCAGCCAGCCATCCATCCAGCCATCTATCCATCCAGGCATCCATACAGCCATCCATCCATCCATCCATCCTTCCCTCCAGCCAGCCATCCATCCAGCCATCCATCCATACATCCCTCCGGCCAATCGTCCATCCAGCCATCCATCCATCCAGCCATCCATCCAGCCATCCATCCATCGATCCATCTCTCCAGCCAGCCATCCATCCAGCCATTCCTCCATCCAGACATCCATCAAGCCATCCATCCATCCCTCCAGCCAGCCATCCATCCAGCCATCCCTCCATCCATCCGTCCATCCATCCATCCAGCCATCCATCCAGCCATCCATCCATCCAGACTTCCAGCCATCCAGCCATCCATCCATCCATCCATCCATCCATCCATCCATCCATCCATCCATCCAACCATCCAGCCATCCATCCAGCCATCCATCCATTAAGCCATCCATCCAGCGAGTCATCCATCCAGCCATCCATCCATCCAGCCATCCATTCAGCCATCCATCCATCCCTCCAGCCAGCCATTCATCCAGCCACCCATCCATCCAGCCATCCATCCAGCCATCCATCCATTCATCCATCCATCCCTCCAGCAAGCCATCCATCCAGCCATCCAGCCATCCAGCCATCAATCCAGCCAACCATCCATCCATCCATCCCTCCAGCAAGCCATCCATCCAGCCATCCCTCCATCCAGCCATCCATCCAGCCATCCATGCATTCATCCATCTCTCCATCCAGCCATCCATCCAGCCAATCATCCATCCATCCATACCTCCAATCAGCCATCCACCCATCCATCCATCAAGCCATCCATCCAGCCATCCATCCCTCCAGCCAGCCAGCCAATAAGCCATCCATCCATCCAGCCATCCATCCAGCCATCCATCCATCGCTCCAGCCAGCCATCCATCCAGCAATCCCTCCATCCAGCCATCCATCCAGCCATCCATCCATCCATCCATCCAGCCAGCCAACCATCCAGCCATCCCTCCATCCAGCCAACCACCCATCCATCCATCCCTCCAGCCAGCTATCCATCCAGCAATCCATCCATCCAGCCATCCAACCAGTCATCCATCCATCAATCCATCCCTCCAGCCAGCCATCCATCCAGCCATCCATCCAAACCAGCCGTCCATCCAGCCATCCATCCATCCATGCATCCCTCCTGCCAGCCATCCATCCAGCCATCCATTCATCCATCCCTCCCTCTAGCCAGCCAACCATCCAGACATCCCTCCATCCAGCCATCCATCCATCCATCCCTCCAGCCAGCCATCCATCCAGCCATCCATCCATCCAGCCATCCATCCAGCCATCCATCCATCAATCCATCCCTCCAGCCAGCCATCCATCCAGCCATCCATCCATCCAGCCGTCCATCCAGCCATCCATCCATCCAGCCATCCATCCATCCAGACTTCCAGCCATCCAGCCATCCATCCATCCAGCCATCCATCCATCCATCCATCCATCCATCCACCCAACCATCCAGCCATCCATCCAGCCATCCATCCATTAAGCCATCCATCCATCGAGTCATCCATCCAGCCATCCATCCATCCAGCCATCCATACAGCCATCCATCCATCCATCCATCCTTCCCTCCAGCCAGCCATCCATCCAGCCATCCATCCATACATCCCTCCAGCCAATCGTCCATCCAGCCAGCCATCCATCCAGTCATCCATCCAGCCATCCATCCATCGATCCATCTCTCCAGCCAGCCATCCATCCAGCCATTCCTCCATCCAGACATCCATCCAGCCATCCATCCATCCCTCCAGCCAGCCATCCATCCAGCCATCCCTCCATCCATCCGTCCATCCATCCAGCCATCCATCCAGCCATCCATCCATCCAGACTTCCAGCCATCCAGCCATCCATCCATCCAGCCATCCATCCATCCATCCATCCATCCATCCATCCAACCATCCAGCCATCCATCCAGCCATCCATCCATTCAGCCATCCATCCAGCGAGTCATCCATCCAGCCATCCATCCATCCAGCCATCCATTCAGCCATCCATCCATCCCTCCAGCCAGCCATTCATCCTGCCATCCATCCATCCAGCCATCCATCCAGCCATCCATCCATCCATCCATCCATTCCTCCAGCAAGCCATCCATCCAGCCATCCAGCCATCCAGCCATCAATCCAGCCAACCATCCATCCATCCATCCCTCCAGCAAGCCAGCCATCCAGCCATCCCTCCATCCAGCCATCCATCCAGCCATCCATCCATCAATCCATCCCTCCAGCCAGCCATCCATCCAGCCATCCATCCATCCAGCCGTCCATCTAACCATCCATCCATCCATCCATCCATCCCTCCATCCATCCATTCCTCCAGCCAGCCATCCATCCAGCCATCCATTCATCCAGTCATCCTTCCAGCCATCCATCCATCCATTCCTCCAGCCAGCCATCCATCCAGCCATCCATCCATCCAGCCATCTCTCCAGACAGCCATCCATCCGGAAATCCATCCATCCAGCCATCCATCCAGCCACCCATGCATCCATCCATCCCACCAGCCAGCCATCCATCCAGCCATCCATCTATCCAGCCATCCATCCAGCCATACATCCATCCATCCCTCCAGCCAGCCTTCCATCCATCCCTCCAGCCAGCCAGCCATCCATCCATCCATCCATCCATCCATCCATCCATCCATCCATCCATCCATCCATCCATCCATCCATCCATCCATCCAGCCATCCATCCAGCCACCCTTCCATCCATCCCTCCAGCCAGCCATCCATCCAGCTATCCATCTAACCAGCCATCCATCCAGCCATCCATCCATCCATCCCTCCAGCCAGCCTTCCATCCATCCCTCCAGCCAGCCATCCATCCATCCATCCATCCATCCATCCATCCATCCATCCATCCATCCATCCATCCAGCCATCCATCCAGCCATCCATCCAGCCATCCATCCATCCATCCATCCAGCCATCCATCCATCCATCCATCCATCCAACCATCCATCCAGCCATCCATCCATACATCCAGCCAACCAGTCATCCATCCATCCAGCCAGCCATCCAGACATCCAGCCATCCATCCAGCCATCCATCCAGCCATCCATCCATCCTTCCATCCCTCCAGCCAGCCATCCATCCAGCCATCAATCCAACTAGCCATCCATCCAACCATCCACTCATCCATCACTCCAGCCAGCCATCCATCCAGCCATCCATCCATCCAGCCATCTCTCCAGGCAGCCATCCATCCGGAAATCCATCCATCCAGCCATCCATCCAGCCACCCATGCATCCATCCATCCCTCCAGCCAGCCATCCATCCAGCCATCCATCTATCCAGCCATCCATCCAGCCATCCATCCATCCATCCCTCCAGCCAGCCTTCCATCCATCGCTCCAGCCATCCATCCATCCATCCATCCATCCATCCATCCATCCATCCATCCATCCATCCATCCATCCAGCCATCCATCCAGCCATCCATCCAGCCATCCATCCATCCATCCATCCAGCCATCCATCCATTCATCCATCCATCCATCCAGCCATCCATCCAGCCATCCATCCATACATCCAGCCAACCAGTCATCCATCCATCCAGCCAGACGTCAAGACATCGAGCCATCCATCCAGCCATCAATCCAGCCATCCATCCATCCTTCCATCCCTCCAGCCAGCCATCCATCCAGCCATCAATCCAACTAGCCATCCATCCAACCATCCACGCATCCATCACTCCAGCCAGCCATCCATCCAGCCATCTTTCCATCCAGCCATCCATACAGCCATCCATCCATCCATCCATCCTTCCCTCCAGCCAGCCATCCATCCAGCCATCCACCCATACATCCCTCCAGCCAATCGTCCGTCCAGCCATCCATCCATCCAGCCATCCAGCCATCCAGCCATCAATCCAGCCAACCATCCATCCATCCATCCCTCCAGCAAGCCAGCCATCCAGCCATCCCTCCATCCAGCCATCCATCCAGCCATCCATCCATCAATCCATCCCTCCAGCCAGCCATCCATCCAGCCATCCATCCATCCAGCCGTCCATCTAACCATCCATCCATCCATCCATCCATCCCTCCATCCATCCATTCCTCCAGCCAGCCATCCATCCAGCCATCCATTCATCCAGTCATCCTTCCAGCCATCCATCCATCCATTCCTCCAGCCAGCCATCCATCCAGCCATCCATCCATCCAGCCATCTCTCCAGACAGCCATCCATCCGGAAATCCATCCATCCAGCCATCCACCCAGCCACCCATGCATCCATCCATCCCTCCAGCCAGCCATCCATCCAGCCATCCATCTATCCAGCCATCCATCCAGCCATGCATCCATCCATCCCTCCAGCCAGCCTTCCATCCATCCCTCCAGCCAGCCAGCCATCCATCCATCCATCCATCCATCCATCCATCCATCCATCCATCCATCCATCCATCCATCCATCCATCCATCCATCCATCCATCCATCCAGCCATCCATCCAGCCACCCTTCCATCCATCCATCCCTCCAGCCAGCCATCCATCCAGCCATCCATCTAACCAGCCATCCATCCAGCCATCCATCCATCCATCCCTCCAGCCAGCCTTCCATCCATCCCTCCAGCCAGCCATCCATCCATCCATCCATCCATCCATCCATCCATCCATCCAGCCATCCATCCAGCCATCCATCCAGCCATCCATCCATCCATCCATCCAGCCATCCATCCATCCATCCATCCATCCAACCATCCATCCAGCCATCCATCCATACATCCAGCCAACCAGTCATCCATCCATCCAGCCAGCCATCCAGACATCCAGCCATCCATCCAGCCATCCATCCAGCCATCCATCCATCCTTCCATCCCTCCAGCCAGCCATCCATCCAGCCATCAATCCAACTAGCCATCCATCCAACCATCCACGCATCCATCACTCCAGCCAGCCATCCATCCAGCCATCCATCCATCCAGCCATCTCTCCAGGCAGCCATCCATCCGGAAATCCATCCATCCAGCCATCCATCCAGCCACCCATGCATCCATCCATCCCTCCAGCCAGCCATCCATCCAGCCATCCATCTATCCAGCCATCCATCCAGCCATCCATCCATCCATCCCTCCAGCCAGCCTTCCACCCATCGCTCCAGCCATCCATCCATCCATCCATCCATCCATCCATCCATCCATCCATCCATCCATCCATCCATCCATCCATCCATCCATCCAGCCATCCATCCAGCCATCCATCCAGCCATCCATCCATCCATCCATCCAGCCATCCATCCATTCATCCAACCATCCATCCAGCCATCCATCCAGCCATCCATCCATACATCCAGCCAACCAGTCATCCATCCATCCAGCCAGCCGTCAAGACATCGAGCCATCCATCCAGCCATCCATCCAGCCATCCATCCATCCTTCCATCCCTCCAGCCAGCCATCCATCCAGCCATCAATCCAACTAGCCATCCATCCAACCATCCACGCATCCATCACTCCAGCCAGCCATCCATCCAGCCATCTTTCCATCCAGCCATCCATACAGCCATCCATCCATCCATCCATCCTTCCCTCCAGCCAGCCATCCATCCAGCCATCCACCCATACATCCCTCCAGCCAATCGTCCGTCCAGCCATCCATCCATCCAGCCATCCATCCAGCCATCCATCCATCGATCCATCTCTCCAGCCAGCCATCCATCCAGCCATTCCTCCATCCAGACATCCATCCAGCCATACATCCATCCCTCCAGCCAGCCATCCATCCAGCCATCCCTCCATCCATCCGTCCAGCCATCCAGCCATCCATCCAGCCATCCATCCATCCAGACTTCCAGCCATCCAGCCATCCATCCATCCAGCCATCCATCCATCCATCCATCCATCCAACCATCCAGCCATCCATCCAGCCATCCATCCATTAAGCCATCCATCCAGCGAGTCATCCATCCAGCCAACCATCCATCCAGCCATCCATTCAGCCATCCATCCATCCCTCCAGCCAGCCATTCATCCAGCCATCCATCCATCCAGCCATCCATCCAGCCATCCATCCATTCATCCATCCATCCCTCCAGCAAGCCATCCATCCAGCCATCCAGCCATCCAGCCATCAATCCAGCCAACCATCCATCCATCCATCCCTCCAGCAAGCCATCCATCCAGCCATCCCTCCATCCAGCCATCCATCCAGCCATCCATGCATTCATCCATCTCTCCATCCAGCCATCCATCCAGCCAATCATCCATCCATCCATACCTCCAATCAGCCATCCACCCATCCATCCATCAAGCCATCCATCCAGCCATCCATCCCTCCAGCCAGCCAGCCAATAAGCAATCCATCCATCCAGCCATCCATCCAGCCATCCATCCATCGCTCCAGCCAGCCATCCATCCAGCAATCCCTCCATCCAGCCATCCATCCAGCCATCCATCCATCCATCCATCCAGCCAGCCAACCATCCAGCCATCCTTCCATCCAGCCATCCACCCATCCATCCAGCCCTCCAGCCAGCTATCCATCCAGCAATCCATCCATCCAGCCATCCAACCAGTCATCCATCCATCAATCCATCCCTCCAGCCAGCCATCCATCCAGCCATCCATCCAAACCAGCCGTCCATCCAGCCATCCATCCATCCATGCATCCCTCCAGCCAGCCATCCATCCAGCCATCCATTCATCCATCCCTCCCTCTAGCCAGCCAACCATCCAGACATCCCTCCATCCAGCCATCCATCCATCCATCCCTCCAGCCAGCCATCCATCCAGCCATCCATCCATCCAGCCATCCATCCAGCCATCCATCCATCAATCCATCCCTCCAGCCAGCCATCCATCCAGCCATCCATCCATCCAGCCGTCCATCCAGCCATCCATCCATCCAGCCATCCATCCATCCAGACTTCCAGCCATCCAGCCATCCATCCATCCAGCCATCCATCCATCCATCCATCCATCCATCCATCCATCCAACCATCCAGCCATCCATCCAGCCATCCATCCTTTAAGCCATCCATCCAGCGAGTCATCCATCCAGCCATCCATCCATCCAGCCATCCATACAGCCATCCATCCATCCATCCATCCTTCCCTCCAGCCAGCCATCCATCCAGCCATCCATCCATACATCCCTCCAGCCAATCGTCCATCCAGCCAGCCATCCATCCAGTCATCCATCCAGCCATCCATCCATCGATCCATCTCTCCAGCCAGCCATCCATCCAGCCATTCCTCCATCCAGACATCCATCCAGCCATCCATCCATCCCTCCAGCCAGCCATCCATCCAGCCATCCCTCCATCCATCCGTCCATCCATCCAGCCATCCATCCAGCCATCCATCCATCCAGACTTCCAGCCATCCAGCCATCCATCCATCCAGCCATCCATCCATCCATCCATCCATCCATCCAACCATCCAGCCATCCATCCAGCCATCCATCCATTAAGCCATCCATCCAGCGAGTCATCCATCCAGCCATCCATCCATCCAGCCATCCATTCAGCCATCCATCCATCCCTCCAGCCAGCCATTCATCCTGCCATCCATCCATCCAGCCATCCATCCAGCCATCCATCCATCCATCCATCCATTCCTCCAGCAAGCCATCCATCCAGCCATCCAGCCATCAATCCAGCCAACCATCCATCCATCCATCCCTCCAGCAAGCCAGCCATCCAGCCATCCCTCCATCCAGCCATCCATCCAGCCATCCATCCATCAATCCATCCCTCCAGCCAGCCATCCATCCAGCCATCCATCCATCCAGCCGTCCATCTAACCATCCATCCATCCATCCATCCATCCCTCCATCCATCCATTCCTCCAGCCAGCCATCCATCCAGCCATCCATTCATCCAGTCATCCTTCCAGCCATCCATCCATCCATTCCTCCAGCCAGCCATCCATCCAGCCATCCATCCATCCAGCCATCTCTCCAGACAGCCATCCATCCGGAAATCCATCCATCCAGCCATCCATCCAGCCACCCATGCATCCATCCATCCCTCCAGCCAGCCATCCATCCAGCCATCCATCTATCCAGCCATCCATCCAGCCATCCATCCATCCATCCCTCCAGCCAGCCTTCCATCCATCCCTCCAGCCAGCCAGCCATCCATCCATCCATCCATCCATCCATCCATCCATCCATCCATCCATCCATCCATCCATCCATCCATCCAGCCATCCATCCAGCCACCCTTCCATCCATCCATCCCTCCAGCCAGCCATCCATCCAGCCATCCATCTAACCAGCCATCCATCCAGCCATCCATCCATCCATCCCTCCAGCCAGCCTTCCATCCATCCCTCCAGCCAGCCATCCATCCATCCATCCATCCATCCATCCATCCATCCATCCATCCATCCATCCATCCATCCATCCATCCAGCCATCCATCCAGCCATCCATCCAGCCATCCATCCATCCATCCATCCAGCCATCCATCCATCCATCCATCCATCCAACCATCCATCCAGCCATCCATCCATACATCCAGCCAACCAGTCATCCATCCATCCAGCCAGCCATCCAGACATCCAGCCATCCATCCAGCCATCCATCCAGCCATCCATCCATCCTTCCATCCCTCCAGCCAGCCATCCATCCAGCCATCAATCCAACTAGCCATCCATCCAACCATCCACGCATCCATCACTCCAGCCAGCCATCCATCCAGCCATCCATCCATCCAGCCATCTCTCCAGGCAGCCATCCATCCGGAAATCCATCCATCCAGCCATCCATCCAGCCACCCATGCATCCATCCATCCCTCCAGCCAGCCATCCATCCAGCCATCCATCTATCCAGCCATCCATCCAGCCATCCATCCATCCATCCCTCCAGCCAGCCTTCCATCCATCGCTCCAGCCATCCATCCATCCATCCATCCATCCATCCATCCATCCATCCATCCATCCATCCATCCATCCATCCATCCATTCAGCCATCCATCCAGCCATCCATCCAGCCATCCATCCATCCATCCATCCAGCCATCCATCCATTCATCCATCCATCCATCCAGCCATCCATCCAGCCATCCATCCATACATCCAGTCAACCAGTCATCCATCCATCCAGCCAGCCGTCAAGACATCGAGCCATCCATCCAGCCATCCATCCAGCCATCCATCCATCCTTCCATCCCTCCAGCCAGCCATCCATCCAGCCATCAATCCAACTAGCCATCCATCCAACCATCCACGCATCCATCACTCCAGCCAGCCATCCATCCAGCCATCTTTCCATCCAGCCATCCATACAGCCATCCATCCATCCATCCATCCTTCCCTCCAGCCATCCATCCATCCAGCCATCCACCCATACATCCCTCCAGCCAATCGTCCGTCCAGCCATCCATCCATCCAGCCATCCATCCAGCCATCCATCCATCGATCCATCTCTCCAGCCAGCCATCCATCCAGCCATTCCTCCATCCAGACATCCATCCAGCCATACATCCATCCCTCCAGCCAGCCATCCATCCAGCCATCCCTCCATCCATCCGTCCATCCATCCAGCCATCCATCCAGCCATCCATCCATCCAGACTTCCAGCCATCCAGCCATCCATCCATCCAGCCATCCATCCATCCATCCATCCATCCATCCAACCATCCAGCCATCCATCCAGCCATCCAACCATTAAGCCATCCATCCAGCGAGTCATCCATCCAGCCATCCATCTATCCAGCCATCCATTCAGCCATCCATCCATCCCTCCAGCCAGCCATTCATCCAGCCATCCATCCATCCAGCCATCCATCCAGCCATCCATCCATTCATCCATCCATCCCTCCAGCAAGCCATCCATCCAGCCATCCAGCCATCCAGCCATCAATCCAGCCAACCATCCATCCATCCATCCCTCCAGCAAGCCATCCATCCAGCCATCCCTCCATCCAGCCATCCATCCAGCCATCCATGCATTCATCCATCTCTCCATCCAGCCATCCATCCAGCCAATCATCCATCCATCCATACCTCCAGCCAGCCATCCATCTATCCATCCAGCCATCCATCCAGCCATCCATCCCTCCAGCCAGCCAGCCATTAAGCCATCCATCCATCCAGCCATCCATCCAGCCATCCATCCATCGCTCCAGCCAGCCATCCATCCAGCAATCCCTCCATCCAGCCATCCATCCAGCCATCCATCCATCCATCCATCCAGCCAGCCAACCATCCAGCCATCCCTCCATCCAGCCATCCACGCATCCATCCATCCCTCCAGTCAGCCATCCATCCAGCAATCCATCCATCCAGCCATCCAACCAGTCATCCATCCATCAACCCATCCCTCCAGCCAGCCATCCATCCAGCCATCCATCCAAACCAGCCGTCCATCCAGCCATCCATCCATCCATGCATCCCTCCAGCCAGCCATCCATCCAGCCATCCATTCATCCATCCCTCCCTCTAGCCAGCCAACCATCCAGCCATCCCTCCATTCAGCCATCCATCCATCCATCCCTCCAGCCAGCCATCCATCCAGCCATCCATCCATCCAGCCATCCATCCAGCCATCCATCCATCAATCCATCCCTCCAGCCAGCCATCCATCCAGCCATCCATCCATCCAGCCGTCCATCCAGCCATCCATCCATCCCTCCAGCCAGCCATCCATCCAGCCATCCCTCCATCCCTCCATCCAGCCATCCATCCATCCCTCCAGCCAGCCATCTATCCAGCCATCCATCCATCCAGCCATCCATCCAGCCATCCATCCATCAATCCATCCCTTCAGCCAGCCATCCATCCAGCCATCCATCCATCCAGCCGTCCATCCACCATCCATCCATCCATCCATCCCCCCAGCCAGCTATTCATCCAGCCATCCATCCAGCCATCCATCCATCCAGCCATCAATCCAGCCATCCTTCCATCCATTCCTCCAGCCAGCCATCCATCCAGCCATCCATTCATCCAGTCATCCTTCCAGCCATCCTTCCATCCATCCGTCCAGCCAGCCATCCATCCAGCCATCCATCCATCCAGCCATCTCTCCAGACAGCCATCCATCCGGAAATCCATCCATCCAGCCATCCATCCAGCCACCCATGCATCCATCCATCCCTCCAGCCAGCCATCCATTCAGCCATCCATCTATCCAGCCATCCATCCAGCCATCCATCCATCCATCCCTCCAGCCAGCCTTCCATCCATCCCTCCAGCCAGCCAGCCATCCATCCATCCATCCATCCATCCATCCATCCATCCATCCATCCATCCATCCATTCATCCATCCATCCATCCATCCATCCATCCATCCAGCCATCCATCCAGCCACCCATCCATCCCTCCAGCCAGCCATCCATCCAGCCATCCATCTAACCACCCATCCATCCTGCCATCCATCCATCCATCCCTCCAGCCAACCAGTCATCCATCCATCCAGCCAACCATCCAGACATCCAGCCATCCATCCATCCATCCATCCATCCAGCCATCCATCCAGCCATCCATCCAGCCATCCATCCATCCATCCATCCAGCCATCCATCCATCCATCCATCCATCCAACCATCCATCCAGCCATCCATCCATACATCCAGCCAACCAGTCATCCATCCATCCAGCCAACCATCCAGACATCCAGCCATCCATCCAGACATCCATCCAGCCATCCATCCATCCTTCCATCCCTCCAGCTAGCCATCCATCCAGCCATCCATCCAGCTATCCATCCATCCAGCCATCCATACAGCCATCCTTCCATCCATCCATCCATCCCTCCAGCCAGCCATCCATCCAGCCATCCATCCATCCATCCCTCCAGCCATTCGTCCATCCAGCAATCCATCCATCCAGCCATCCATCCAGCCATCCATCCATCCATCCATCCCTCCAGCCAGCCATCCATCCAGCCATTCCTCCATCCAGACATCCATCCAGACAGCCATCCATCCTTCCATCCAGCCATCCATCCAGCCATCCCTCCATCCATCCGTCCATCCATCCAGCCATCCATCCAGCCATCCATCCAGACTTCCAGCCATCCAGCCATCCATCCACCAGCCATCCATCCATCCAGCCATCCATCCATCCAACCATCCAGCCATCCATCCAGCCATCCATCCATTATGCCATCCATCCAGCCATCCATCCATCCATCCATCCCGCCAGCGAGCCATCCATCCAGCCATCCATCCATCCAGCCATCCATCCAGCCATCCATCCATCCATCCATCCCTCCAGCCAGCCATCCATCCAGCCATCCCTCCATCCAGGCATCCATCCAGCCATCCATCCATCAATCCATCCCTCCAGCCAGCCATGATCCAGCAATCCATCCATCCAGCCGTCCATCCAGCCATCCATCCATCCATCCATCCCTCCAGCCAGCCATCCATCCAGCCATACATCCATCCAGCCATCCATCCAGCCATCCATCCATCCATCCATTCCTCCAGCCAGCCATCCATCCAACCATCAATCCATCCAGCCATCCATCCAGCCATCCATCCATCCCTCCAGCCAGCCATCCATCCAGCCATCCATCCATCCAGCTAGCCATCCATCCATTCCTCCAGCCAGCCATCCATCCAGCCATCCGTCCATCCATCCATCCATCCAGCAATCCATCCAGCCATCCATCCATCCATTCTTCCCTCCAGCCAGTCATCCATCCAGCCATTCATCCATCCAGCCATCCATCCAGCCATCCTTCCATCCATCCCTCCAGCCAGCCTTTAATCCAGCCATCCATCCATTAAGCCATCCATCCAGCCATCCATCCATCCATCCATCCCTCTAGCCAGCCATTCATCCAGCCATTCCTCCATCCAGCCATCCATCCAGCCATCCATCCATCCATCCATCTCTCCAGCCAGCCATACATCCAGCCATCCATCCATTCAGCCATTCATCCAGCCGGCTGGCTGGCTGGAGGGATGGATTGATGGCTGGATGGATGTCTGGATGGAGGAATGGCTGGATGGATGGCTGGCTGGAGGGATGGATGGATGGATGGATGGCTGGATGGATGGCTGGATGGATGGATGGCTGGATGGACGATTGGCTGGAGGGATGGATGGATGGATGGCTGGATGGAAGGCTGGCTGGAGGGATGGATGGATGGATGGATGGATGGCTGTATGGATGGCTGGATGGATGGATGGCTGGATGGATGGCTGGCTGGAGTGATGGATGCGTGGATGGTTGGATGGATGGCTAGTTGGATTAATGGCTGGATGGATGGCTGGCTGGAGGGATGGAAGAATGGATGGATGGCTGGATGGATGGCTGGATGGATGGCTGGATGTCTGGATGGCTGGCTGGATGGATGGATGACTGGTTGGCTGGCTGGATGGATGGATGGATGGATGGATGGATGGATGGCTGGATGGATGGCTGGATGGAGGGATTGCTGGATGGATGGCTGGCTGGAGGGATGGCTGGCTGGCTGGATGGCTGGATGGATGGATGGCTTAATGGCTGGCTGGCTGGAGGGATGGATGGCTGGATGGATGGCTGGATGGATGGATGGATGGCTGGCTGGAGGTATGGATGGATGGATGATTGGCTGGATGGATGGCTGGATGGAGAGATGGATGAATGGATGGATGGCTGGATGGATTGATGGCTGGATGGCTGGATGGCTGGATGGATGGCTTGCTGGAGGGATGGATGGATGGATGGATGGATGGCTGGATGGATGGTTGGATGGATGGATGGCTGGATGAATGGCTGGCTGGAGGGATGGATGGATGGCTTGATGGATGGCTGGATGGATGGATGGCTGGATGGATGACTCGCTGGCGGGATGGATGGATGGCTTAATGGATGGATGGCTGGATGGATGGCTGGATGGTTGGATGGATGGGTGGCTGGATGGATGGATGGCTGGATGGCTGGAAGTCTGGATGGATGGATGGCTGGATGGAAGGCTGGATGGATGGACGGATGGATGGAGGGATGGCTGGATGGATGGCTGGCTGGAGGGATGGATTGATGGCTGGATGGATGTCTGGATGGAGGAATGGCTGGATGGATGGCTGGCTGGAGGGATGGATGGATGGATGGATGGCTGGATGGATGGCTGGATGGATGGATGTCTGGATGGACGATTGGCTGGAGGGATGGATGGATGGATGGCTGGATGGATGGCTGGCTGGAGGGATGGATGGATGGATGGCTGTATGGATGGCTGGATGGATGGCTGGATGGATGGCTGGCTGGAGTGATGGATGGGTGGATGTTTGGATCGGTGGCTAGTTGGATTAATGGCTGGATGGATGGCAGGCTGGAGGGATGGAAGGATGGATGGATGGCTGGATGGATGGCTGGATGGATGGCTGGATGTCTGGATGGCTGGCTGGATGGATGGATGAATGGTTGGCTGGATGTATGGATGGATGGCTGGATGGATGGCTGGATGGATGGATGGATGGATGGATGGATGGATGGATGGCTGGATGGATGGATGGATGGATGGCTGCATGGATGGCTGGATGGATGGCTGGATGGATGGATGGATGGATGGATGGATGGATGGATGGCTGGCTGGAGGGATGGATGGATGGATGGGTGGCTGGATGGATGGCTGGATGGATGGATTTCCGGATGGATGGCTGTCTGGAGGGATGGCTGGATGGATGGATGGCTGGATGGATGGCTGGCAGGAGGAATGGATGGATGGATGGATGGCTGGATGGATGGCTGGATGGATGGATGTCTGGATGGATTGCTGGCTGGAGGAATGGATGGATTAATGGATGGCTGGACGGATGGCTGGATGGATGGAAGGCTGGATGGATGGCTGGCTGGAGGGATGGATGGATGGATGGCTGAATGGATGGCTAGATCGATGGATGGCTGGATGGATGGCTGGCTGGAGGGATGGAGTCATGGATGGATGGCTGGATGGATGGCTGGATGGAAGGATGACTGGATGCATGGCTGGCTGGAGGGATGGATTGAATGATGGATGGCTGGATGGCTGGCTGGATGGATGGCTGGCTGGAGCGATGGATGGATGGATGGATGGCAGGATGGATGGCTGGAAGGATGGATGGCTGGATGGATGGCTGGCTGGAGGGATGGATGGATGGATGGATGGCTGGATGGATGGTTGGACGAATGGATGGCTGGATGGACGGCTGGCTGGAGGGATGGATGGATGGAGGGATGGATGGATGGATGGATGGCTGAATGGATGGCTAGATCGATGGATGGCTGTAGGAATGGATGGATGGATGGCTGGATGGATGGCTGGATGGATTGATGGCTGGATGGATGGCTGAATGGATGACTGGATGGATGGATGGCTGGGTGGATAGCTGGCTGGAGGGATGGATGGATGGATGGCTGGATGGATGGCTGGATGGATGGATGGCTGGATGGATGGCTGCCTGGAGGGATGGCTGGATGGATGGATGGCTGGATGGATGGCTGGATGGATAGCTGGCTGGAAAGATGGATGGATGGATGGATGGTCCGATGGACGGCTGGATGGATGGATGGCTGGATGGATGGCTGGCTGGAGGAATGGATTGATGGATGGATGGCTGGATGGATGGCTGGATGGATGGATGGCTGGATGGATGGCTGGCTGGAGGGATGGATGGATGGATGGATGGCTGGATGGAGGGATGGCTGGATGTAGGGTTGGCTGGATGGTTGGCTGGCTGGAGGGATGGGTGGATGGATGGATGGCTGGATGGATGGTTGGCTGGAGGGATGGATGGATGGCTGGATGGACGGCTGGATGGATGGATGGCTGGATGGATGGCTGGCTGGAGGGATGGATTGATGTTTCGATGGCTGGATGGATGGATGGCTGGATGGATGGCTGGCTGGACGGATGGATGGATGGATGGCTGGATGGAGGGATGGCTGGATGGTTGGCTGGCTGGAGGGATGGATGGATGGATGGATCGCTGGATGGATGGCTGGCTGGAGAGATGCATGGATGGATGGATGGCTAGATGGACGGATGGTTCGGATGGATTGCTGGATGGATGGCTGGCTGGAGGGATGGATTGATGGATGGATGGCTGGATGGATGGCTGGATGGATGGATGGATGGATGGATGGCTGGCTGGAGGGATGGATGGATGGATGGATGGCTGGACGGAGGGATGGCTGGATGGTTGGCTGGCTGGATGGATGGATGGATGGATGGATGGTTGGATGGATGGCTGGATGGAGGGATGGCTGGATGGATGGCTGGCTGGAGGGATGGATGGATGGCTGGATGGATGGCTGGATGGATGGATGGCTTAATGGCTGGCTGGTTGGAGGGATGGATGGATGGATGGATGGCTGGATGAATGGCTGAATGGATGGATGGCTGGATGTATGGCTGGCTGGAGAGATGGATGGATGGATGGATGGCTGGATGGATGGCTGGATGGAGGAATGGCTGGATGAATGGATGGCTAGAGGGATGGATGGATGGATGGATGGCTGGATGGATGGCTTAATGGATGGATGGCTGGATTAAAGGCTGGCTGGAGGGATGGATGGAAGGATGGCTGGATGGATGGCTGGATGGATGAATGGCTGGATGGATGACTGGCTGGAGGGAAGAATGGATGGATGGATGGCTGGATGGATTGCTGGATGGATGGATGGATGGACGGATGGCTGGATGGATGGCTGGCTGGAGGAATGGATGGATGACTGGCTGGATGGATGGATGGCTGGATGGATGGCTGGCTGGAGGGATGGATGGATGGCTGGATGGATGGCTGGATGGATTGATGGTTGGATGGATGGCTGGCTGGAGGAATGGATGGATGGATGGCTGGATGGATGGCTGGATGGATGTATGGCTGGATGTATGGCTGGCTGGAGGGATGGATGGATGGATGGATGGCTGGATGGACGGCTGGATGGATGGATGGCTGGATCATGGCTGGCTGGAGGGATGGATTGATGGATGGATGGCTGGATGGATGCCTGGATGGAGGGGTGGCTGGATGGATGGCTGGCTGGAGGGATGGATGGATGGATGGATGGCTGGATGGATGGCTGGATGGATGGATGGCTGGATGGATGGCTCGCTGGCGGGATGGATGGATGGATGGATGGCTGGATGGATGGCTTAATGGATGGATGGCTGGATGGATGGCTGGATGGTTGGATGGATGGATGGCTGGATGGTTGGATGGATGGATGGCTGGATGGATGGATGGCTGGTGGATGGATGGCTGGATGGCTGGAAGTCTGGATGGATGGCTGGATGGATGGCTGGATGGATGGACGGATGGATGGAGGGATGGCTGGATGGATGGCTGGATGGAAGGATGGATGGCTGTCTGGATGGATGTCTGGATGGAGGAATGGCTGGATGGATGGCTGGCTGGAGGGATGGATGGATGGATGGATGGCTGGATGGATGGCTGGATGGATGGATTGCTGGATGGACGAATGGCTGGAGGGATGGATGGATGGATGGCTGGATGGATGGCTGGCTGGAGGGATGGATGGAAGGATGGCTGTATGGATGGCTGGATGGATGGATGGCTGGATGGATGGCTGGCTGGAGTGATGGATGCGTGGATGGTTGGATGGATGGCTAGTTGGATTGATGGCTGGATGGATGGCTGGCTGGAGGGATGGAAGGATGGATGGATGGCTGGATGGATGTCTGGATGGATGGTTGGATGTCTGGATGGCTGGCTGGATGGATGGATGACTGGTTGGCTGGATGTATGGATGGATGGCTGGATGGATGGTTGGATGGATGGATGGATGGATGGATGGCTGGATGGATGGATGGATGGATGGCTGGATGAATGGCTGGATGGATGGCTGGATAGATGGATGGATGGATGGATGGCTGGCTGGAGGGATGGATGGAAGGCTGGCTGGAGGGATGGATGGATGGATGGCAGGATGGATGGCTGGATGGATGGCTGGCTGGAGGGATGGATGGATGGATGGGTGGCTGGATGGATGGCTGGATGGATGGATGGATGGATGGATGGATGGATGAATGGATGGATGGATGGAAGGATGGATGGATGGATGGATGGATGGATGGATGGATGGATGGCTGGCTGGCTGGAGGGATGGTTGGAAGGCTGGCTGGAGGGATGGATGGATGGATGGCTGGATGGATGGCTGGATAGATGGATGGCTGGATGGATGGCTGGCTGGAGGGATGGATGGATGCATGGGTGGCTGGATGGATGGCTGGATGGATGGATTTCCGGATGGATGGCTGTCTGGAGAGATGGCTGGATGGATGGGTGGCTGGATGGATGGCTGGCTGGAGGGATGGATGGAAGGATGGCTGGAAGGATGACTGGATGAATGGATGGCTGGATGGATGGCTGGCTGGAGGAATGGATGGATGGATGGCTGGATTGATGGCTGGATGGATGGATGGCTGGATGGATGGCTGAATGGATGGCTGGATGGATGGATGGCTGGATGAATAGCTGGCTGGAGGGATGGATGGATGGATGGATGGTGGATGGACGGCTGGATGGATGGATGGCTGGATGGATGGCTGGCTGGAGGGATGGATTGATGGATGGATGGCTGGATGGATGGCTGGATGGATGGATGGCTGGATAGATGGCTGGCTGGAGGGATGGATGGATGGCTGGATGGAGGGATGGAGGGATGGCTGGATGGATGGCTGGCTGGAGGGATGGATGGATGGCTGGATGGACGGCTGGATGGATGGATGGCTGGATGGATGGCTGGCTGGAGGGATGGATTGATGGATGGATGGCTGGATGGATGGCTGGATGGATGGATGGCTGGATGGATGGCTGGCTGGAGGGATGGATGGATGGATGGCTGAATGGAGGGATGGCTGGATGGTTGGCTGGCTAGAGGGAGGGATGGATGAATGGATGGCTGGATTGATGGCTGGCTGGAGGGATGCATGGATGGATGGATGGCTGGACGGACGGCTGGTTTGGATGGATGGCTGAATGGATGGCTGGCTGGAGGGATGGGTTGATGGATGGATGACTGGTTGGATGGCTGGATGGATGGATTGCTGGATGGATGGCTGACTGGAGGGATGGATGGATGCGTGGATGGCTGGATGGAGGGATGGCTGGATGGTTGGCTGGCTGGATGGATGGATGGATGGATGGCTGGATGGATGGCTGGATGGAGGGATTGCTGGATGGATGGCTGGCTGGAGCGATGGATGGATGGCTGGATGGCTGGCTGGATGGATGGATGGCTTAATGGCTGGCTGGCTGGAGGGATGGATGGCTGGATGGATGGCTGGATGGATGGATGGATGGCTGGCTGGAGGTATGGATGGATGGATGATTGGCTGGATGGATGGCTGGATGGAGAGATGGATGAATGCATGGATGGCTGGATGGATGGCTGGATGGAGGGATGGCTGGATGGATGGCTTGCTGGAGGGATGGATGGATGGATGGTTGGCTGGATTGATGGCTGGATGGCTGGATGGCTGGATGGATGGCTTGCTGGAGGGATGGATGGATGAATGGATGGATGGCTGGATGGATGGTTGGATGGATGGATGGCTGGATGAATGGCTGGCTGGAGGGATGGATGGATGGCTGAATGGATGGCTGGATGGATGGATGGCTGGATGGATGACTCGCTGGATGGATGGCTTAATGGATGGATGGCTGGATGGATGGCTGGATGGTTGGATGGATGGATGGATGGATGGATGGCTGGATGGATGGATGGCTGGATGGCTGGAAGTCTGGATGGATGGATGGCTGGATGGATGGCTGGATGGATGGACGGATGGATGGAGGGATGGCTGGATGGATGGCTGGCTGGAGGAATGGATGTATGGCTGGATGGATGTCTGGATGGAGGAATGGCTGGATGGATGGCTGGCTGGAGAGATGGATCGATGGATGGATGGCTGGATGGATGGCTGAATGGATGGATGGCTGGACGGACGATTGGCTGGAGGGATGTATGGGTGGATGGCTGGATGGATGGCTGGCTGGAGGGAAGGATGGATGGATGGATGGATGGCTGTATGGATGGCTGGATGGAAAGATGGCTGGATGGATGGCTGGCTGGAGTGATGGATGCGTGGATGGTTGGATGGATGGCTAGTTGGATTGGTGGCTGGATGGATGGCTGGCTGGAGGGATGGAAGGATGGATGGATGGCTGGATGGATGGCTGGATGGATGGCTCGATGTCTTGACGGCTGGCTGGATGGATGGATGACTGGTTGGCTGGATGTATGGATGGCTGGATGGATGGCTGGATGGATGGATGGCTGGATGGATGGCTGGCTGGAGGGATGGATGGATGGATGGATGGATGGCTGGATGGATGGCTGGATGGTTGGCTGGCTGGATGGATGGATGGATGGATGGATGGTTGGATGGATGGCTGGATGGAGGGATGGCTGGAGGGATGGATGGAAGGCTGGCTGGAGGGATGGATGGATGGATGGCTGGATGGATGGCTGGATAGATGGATGGCTGGATGGATGGCTAGCTGGAGGGATGGATGGATGCATGGGTGGCTGGATGGATGGCTGGATGGATGGATTTCCGGATGGATGGCTGCCTGGAGAGATGGCTGGATGGATAGATGGCTGGATGGATGGCTGGCTGGAGTGATGGATGCGTGGATGGTTGGATGGATGGCTAGTTGGATTGATGGCTGGATGGATGGCTGGCTGTAGGGATGGAAGGCTGGATGGATGGCTGGATGTCTGGATGGCTGGCTGGATGGATGGATGACTGGTTGGCTGGATGTATGGATGGATGGCTGGATGGATGGTTGGATGGATGGATGGATGGATGGATGGCTGGATGGATGGATGGATGGATGGATGGCTGGATGGATGGCTGGATGGATGGCTGGATGGATGGATGGATGGATGGATGGATGGATGGATGGATGGATGGATGGATGGATGGCTGGCTGGAGGGATGGATGGAAGGCTGGCTGGAGGGATGGATGGATGGATGGCTGGATGGATGGCTGGTTAGATGGATGGCTGGATGGATGGCTGGCTGGAGGGATGGATGGATGGAAGGGTGGCTGGATAGATGGCTGGATGGATGGATGGATGGATGGATGGATGGATGGATGGATGGCTGGCTGGCTGGAGGGATGGATGGAAGGCTGGCTGTAGGGATGGATGGATGGATGGCTGGATGGATGGCTGGATAGATGGATGGCTGGATGGATGGCTGGCTGGAGGGATGGATGGATGCATGGTTGGCTGGATGGATGGCTGGATGGATGGATTTCCGGATGGATGGCTGTCTGGAGAGATGGCTGGATGGATGGATGGCTGGATGGATGGCTGGCTGGAGGAATGGATGGATGGATGGCTGGAAGGATGACTGGATGAATGGATGGCTGGATGGATGGCTGGCTGGAGGAATGGATGGATGGATGGCTGGATTGATGGCTGGATGGATGGCTGGATGGATGGCTGAATGGATGGCTGGATGGATGGCTGGCTGGATGGATAGCTGGCTGGAGGGATGGATGGATGGATGGATGGTTAGATGGACGGCTGGATGGATGGATGGCTGGCTGGATGGCTGGCTGGAGGGATGGATTGATGGATGGATGGCTGGATGGATGGCTGGATGGAGGGATGGCTGGATGGCTGGCTTGCTGGAGGGATGGTTGGATGGATGGTTGGCTGGATTGATGGCTGGATGGCTGGATGGCAGGATGAATGGCTGGCTGGAGGGATGGATGGATGGCTGAATGGATGGTTGGATGGATGGATGGCTGGATGGATGACTCGCTGGATGGATGGCTTAATGGATGGATGGCTGGATGGATGGCTGGATGGTTGGATGGATGGATGGATGGATGGATGGATGGATGGATGGCTGGATGGATGGATGGCTGGATGGCTGGAAGTCTGGATGGATGGATGGCTGGATGGATGGCTGGATGGATGGACGGATGGATGGAGGGATGGCTGGATGGATGGCTGGCTGGAGGGATGGATGGATGGCTGGATGGATGTCTGGATGGAGAAATGGCTGGATGGATGGCTGGCTGGAGAGATGGATCGATGGATGGATGGCTGGATGGATGGCTGGATGGATGGCTGGCTGGATGGACGATTGGCTGGAGGGATGTATGGATGGATGGCTGGATGGATGGCTGGCTGGAGGGAAGGATGGATGGATGGATGGATGGCTGTATGGATGGCTGGATGGATGGATGGCTGGATGGATGACTCGCTGGATGGATGGCTTAAAGGATGGATGGCTGGATGGATGGCTGGATGGTTGGATGGATGGATGGATGGATGGATGGATGGCTGGATGGATGTATGGCTGGATGGCTGGAAGTCTGGATGGATGGATGGCTGGATGGATGGATGGCTGGATGGACGGCTGGATGGATGGATGGCTGGATGGATGGCTGGCTGGAGGAATGGATTGATGGATGGATGGCTGGATGGATGGCTGGATGGATGGATGGCTGGATGGATGGCTGGCTGGAGGGATGGATGGATGGATGGCTGGATGGAGGGATGTCTGGATGGTTGGCTGGCTAGAGGGAGGGATGGATGAATGGATGGCTGGATGGATGGCTGGCTGGAGGGATGCATGGATGGATGGATGGCTGGATGGACGGCTGGTTTGGATGGATGGCTGGATGGATGGCTGGCTGGAGGGATGGATTGATGGATGGATGACTGGTTGGATGGCTGGATGGATGGATTGCTGGATGGATAGCTGGCTGGAGGGATGGATGGATGGGTGGATGGCTGGATTGAGGGATGGCTGGATGGTTGGCTGGCTGGATGGATGGATGGATGGATGGCTGGATGGATGGCTGGATGGAGGGATTGCTGGATGGATGGCTGGCTGGAGCGATGGATGGATGGCTGGATGGATGGCTGGATGGATGGATGGCTTATTGGCTGGCTGGCTGGAGGGATGGATGGCTGGATGGATGGCTTGATGGATGGATGGGTGGATGGCTGATTGGAGGTATGGATGGATGGATGATTGGCTGGATGGATGGCTGGATGGAGAGATGGATGAATGCATGGATGGCTGGATGGATGGCTGGATGGAGGGATGGCTGGATGGATGGCTTGCTGGAGGGATGGATGGATGGATGGTTGGCTGGATTGATGGCTGGATGGCTGGATGGCTGGATGGATGGCTTGCTGGAGGGATGGATGGCTGGATGGATGGATGGCTGGATGGATGACTCGCTGGATGGATGGC
The DNA here is from genome assembly GCF_047496885.1 of Scyliorhinus torazame. Lineage (NCBI taxonomy): Eukaryota > Metazoa > Chordata > Chondrichthyes > Carcharhiniformes > Scyliorhinidae > Scyliorhinus > Scyliorhinus torazame. Next base: position 136,751 of record NW_027308052.1, on the reverse strand, counting down.
TTAATGGATGGTTGGCTGGATGGATGGCTGGATGGTTGGATGGATGGATGGATGGATGGATGGATGGATGGATGGATGGATGGCTGGATGGCTGGAAGTCTGGATGGATGGATGGCTGGATGGATGGCTGGATGGATGGATGGACGGATGGATGGAGGGATGGCTGGATGGATGGCTGGCTGGAGGGATGGATGGATGGCTGGATGGATGTCTGGATGGAGGAATGGCTGGATGGATGGCTGGCTGGAGAGATGGATCGATGGATGGATGGCTGGATGGATGGCTGGATGGATGGATGGCTGGATGGACGATTGGCTGGAGGGATGTATGGATGGATGGCTGGATGGATGGCTGGCTGGAGGGAAGGATGGATGGATGGATGGATGGCTGTATGGATGGCTGGATGGATAGATGGCTGGATGGATGGCTGGCTGGAGTGATGTATGCGTGTATGGTTGGATGGATGGCTAGTTGGATTGATGGCTGGATGGATGGCTGGCTGGAGGGATGGAAGGATGGATGGATGGCTGGATGGATGGCTGGATTGATGGCTGGATGTCTTGATGGCTGGCTGGATGGATGGATGACTGGTTGGCTGGATGTATGGATGGATGGCTGGATGGATGGCTGGATGGATGGATGGATGAATGGATGGATGGCTGGATGGATGGATGGATGGATGGATGGCTGGATGGATGGATGGATGGATGGATGGATTGATGGATGGATGGATGGATGGATGGATGGATGGATGGCTGGCTGGCTGGAGGGATGGATGGATGGCTGGCTGGCTGGAGGGATGGATGGAAGGCTGGCTGGAAATATGGATGAATCGATGGCTGGATGGATGGCTGGATAGATGGATGGCTGGATGGATGGCTGGCTGGAGGGATGGATGGATGCATGGGTGGCTGGATGGATGGCTGGATGGATGGATTTCCGGATGGATGGCTGTCTGGAGAGATGGCTGAATGGATGGATGGCTGGATGGATGGCTGGCTGGAGGGATGGATGGATGGATGGATGGCTGGATGGATGGCTGGATGGATGGATGTCTGGATGGATGGCTTGCTGGAGGGATGGATGGGTGGCTGGATGGATGGCTGGATGGATGGCTGGATGGATTGCTGGCTGGAGGAATGGATGGATTAATGGATGGCTGGACGGATGGCTGGATGGATGGAAGGCTGGGTGGATGGCTGGCTGGAGTAATGGATGGATGGATGGCTGAATGGATGGCTGGTTTGGATGGATGGCTGGATGGATGGCTGGCTGGAGGGATGGATTGATGGATGGATGACTGGTTGGATGGCTGGATGGATGGATTGCTGGATGGATAGCTGGCTGGATGGATGGAAGGATGGGTGGATGGCTGGATGGAGGGATGGCTGGATGGTTGGCTGGCTGGATGGATGGATGGATGGATGGCTGGATGGATGGCTGGATGGAGGGATTGCTGGATGGATGGCTGGCTGGAGCGATGGATGGATGGCTGGATGGATGGCTGGATGGATGGATGGCTTATTGGCTGGCTGGCTGGAGGGATGGATGGCTGGATGGATGGCTTGATGGATGGATGGGTGGATGGCTGATTGGAGGTATGGATGGATGGATGATTGGCTGGATGGATGGCTGGATGGAGAGATGGATGAATGCATGGATGGCTGGATGGATGGCTGGATGGAGGGATGGCTGGATGGATGGCTTGCTGGAGGGATGGATGGATGGATGGTTGGCTGGATTGATGGCTGGATGGCTGGATGGATGGCTTGCTGGAGGGATGGATGGATGAATGGATGGATGGCTGGATGGATGGCTGAATGGATGGATGGCTGGATGAATGGCTGGCTGGAGGGATGGATGGATGAATGGATGGATGGCTGAATGGATGGCTGGATGGATGGATGGCTGGATGGATGACTAGCTGGATGGATGGCTTAATGGATGGATGGCTGGATGGATGGCTGGATGGTTGGATGGATGGATGGATGGATGGATGGATGGATGGATGGATGGCTGGATGGCTGGAAGTCTGGATGGATGGATGGCTGGATGGATGGCTGGATGGATGGATGGACGGATGGATGGAGGGATGGCTGGATGGATGGCTGGCTGGAGGGATGGATGGATGGCTGGATGGATGTCTGGATGGAGGAATGGCTGGATGGATGGCTGGCTGGAGAGATGGATCGATGGATGGATGGCTGGATGGATGGCTGGATGGATGGATGGCTGGATGGAGGGAAGGATGGATGGATGGATGGATGGCTGTATGGATGGCTGGATGGATAGATGGCTGGATGGATGGCTGGCTGGAGTGATGGATGCGTGTATGGTTGGATGGATGGCTAGTTGGATTGATGGCTTGATGGATGGCTGGCTGGAGGAATGGAAGGATGGATGGATGGCTGGATGGATGGCTGGATGGATGGCTGGATGTCTTGATGGCTGGCTGGATGGATGGATGACTGGTTGGCTGGATGTATGGATGGATGGCTGGATGGATGGCTGGATGGATGGATGGATGAATGGATGGATGGCTGGATGGATGGATGGATGGATGGATGGCTGGATGGATGGCTGGATGGATGGCTGGCTGGATGGATGGATGGATGGATGGATGTATGGATGGATGGATGGATGGATGGATGGATGGATGGATGGCTGGCTGGAGGGATGGATGGAAGGCTGGCTGGAGGGATGGATGAATCGATGGCTGGATGGATGGCTGGATAGATTGATGGCTGGATGGATGGCTGGCTGGAGGGATGGATGGATGCATGGGTGGCTGGATGGATGGCTGGATGGATGGATTTCCGGATGGATGGCTGTCTGGAGAGATGGCTGGATGGATGGATGGCTGGATGGATGGCTGGCTGGAGGGATGGATGGATGGATGGATGGCTGGATGGATGGCTGGATGGATGGATGTCTGGATGGATGGCTTGCTGGAGGGATGGATGGGTGGCTGGATGGATGGCTGGATGGATGGCTGGATGGATTGCTGGCTGGAGGAATGGATGGATTAATGGATGGCTGGACGGATGGCTGGATGGATGGAAGGCTGGGTGGATGGCTGGATCCATTCGGCCATCCATCCATCCAGCCATCCATCCATCCATCCCTCCAGCCAGCCATCCATCCAGCCAGCCATCCATCCAGCCATCCATCCATCCAGCCATCCATCCATCCAACCATCCATCCATCAATCCATCCATCCGTTCCTCCAGCCAGCCATCCATCCAGCCATCCATCCATACAGCCATCCATCCAGCCATCCATCCATCCATCCTTCCTTCCAGCCAGCCATCCATCCAGCCATCCATCTATTCAGCCCCCCATCCAGCCATCCATCCATCCATCCATTCCTCCAGCCAGTCATCCATCCAGCCATCCATCCATCAAGCCATCCATCCAGCCATCAATCCATCCATCACTCGAGCCAGCCTTCATCCAGTCATCCATCCATCCAGCCATTCATCCAGCCATCCATCCATCCATCCCTCCAGCAAGCCATCCATCAAGCCATCCATCCATCCAGCCATCCATCCATCCATCCATCCATTCATCCCTCCAGCCAGTCATCCATCCAGCCATCCCTCCATCCAGCCATCCATCCAGCCATCCAACCATTCATCCATCTCTCCAGCCAGCCATACATCCATCCATCCATCCATTCAGCCATCCATCCAGCCATCCATCCATCCCTCCAGCCAGCCAGTCATTAAGCCATCAAACCATCCAGCCATCCATCCAGCCATCCATCCAGCCATCCATCCCTCCACCCAGCCATCCATCGAGCCATCCCTCCATCAAGCCATCCATCCAGACATCCATCCATCCATCCATCCATCCCTCCAGCCAGCCAACCATCCAGCCATCCCTCCATCCAGGCATCCATCCATCCCACCAGCCAGCCATCCATCCAGCCATCCATCCAGCTATCCATCCAGCCATCCATTCTTCAATCCATCCCTCCAGCCAGCCATCCATCCAGCCATCCATTCATCCATCCCTCCAGCCAGCCATCTATCCAGCCATCCATCCAGCCATCCATCCATCCATCCCTCCTGACAGCCAACCATCCAGCCATCCCTGCATCCAGCCATCCATCCATGCATCCCTCCAGCCAGCCGTCCGTCCAGCCATCCATCCATCCAGCCGTCCATCCAGCCATCCATCCATCCATCCATCCCTCCAGCCACCCATCCATCCAGCCATCCATCCATCCAGCCAACCATTCAGCCATCCATCCATCCGTCCATCCCTCCTGCCAGCCATCCATCCAGCCATCCATCCATCCAGCCATCCATCCGGCCATCCATCCATCCACCCATTCCTCCAGCCAGCCATCCATCCAGCCATCCATCCATCCAGCCATCCATCCAGCCATCCATCCATCCCTCCAGCCAGCCATCCATCCAGCAATCCATCCGTCCAGCCATCCATCCAGCCATCCATCCATTCTTCAAGCCAGCCATCCATCCAGCCATCCATCCATCCAGCCTGCCATCCAGCCACCCATCCATCCCTCCAGCCAGCCATCCATCCAGCCATCCGTCCATCGATCCATCCATCCAGCAATTCATCCAGCCATCCATCCATCCATCCATCCCTCCAGCCATTCATCCATCCAGCCATTCATCCATCCAGCCATCCATCCAGCCATCCATCCATCCATCCCTCCAGACAGCCATTCATCCAGCCATCCATCCATTAAGACATCCATCCAGCCATCCATCCATCCATCCATCGCTCTAGCCAGCCATCCATCCAGCCATTCTTCCATCCAGCCATGCATCCAGTCATCCATCCATCCATCCATCTCTCCACCCAGCCATACATCCAGCCATCCATCCATTCAGCCATTCATCCAGCCATCCATCCATCCATCCATCCATCCCTCCAGCCAGCCAGCCATTAAGCCATCCATCCATCCAGCCATCCATCCAGCCATCCATCCATCCCTCCAGCCATCCATCCATCCAGCCATCCCTCCATCCATCTATCCTTCCAGCCATCCATCCATCCATCCATCCAGCCATCCATCCAGCCATCCATCCATCCATCCCTCCTGCCAATCGTCCATCCTGCCATCCATTCATCAAGCCATCCATCCAGCCATCCATCCATCCATCCATCCCTCCAGTCAAGCATCCATCCAGCCATTCCTCCATCCAGCCATCCATCCATCCATCCATCCATCCATCCCTTTAGCCAGCCATCCATCCAGCCATCCCTCCATCCATCCGTCCATCCATCCATCCATCCAGCCATCCATCCATTCAGCCAGCCTTCCATCCAACCATCCCTCCATACAGCCATCCATCCAGCCATGCATCCATCCGTCACTCCAGCCAGCCATCCATCCAGCCATCCCTCCATACAGCCATCCATCCAGCCATCCATCCATCCATCCATCCCTCCAGTCAAGCATCCATCCAGCCATTCCTCCATCCAGCCATCCATCCATCCATCCATCCATCCATCCCTTTAGCCAGCCATCCATCCAGCCATCCCTCCATCCACCCGTCCATCCATCCATCCATCCAGCCATCCATCCATTCAGCCAGCCTTCCATCCAACCATCCCTCCATACAGCCATCCATCCAGCCATGCATCCATCCGTCACTCCAGCCAGCCATCCATCCATCCATCCCTCCAGCCAGCCATCCATCCGCCATCCATCCATCCAGCCATCCATTCAGCTATCCATCCATCCATCCATCCCTCCAGCCAGCCATCCATCCAGCCATCCATCCATCCTGCCATCCATCCAGCCATCCATCCATCCATCCATTCCTCCAGCCAGCAATCCATCCAGACATCCATCCATCCAGCCATCCATCCAGCCATCCATCCATCCCTCCAGCTATCCCTCCATCCAGCCATCCATCCATCCATCCATCCATCCATCCATCCATCCAGCCATCCATCCAGCCATCCATCCATCCAGCCTTCTAGCCATCCAGCCATTCAGCCATCCAGCCATCCATCCACCCAGCCATCCATCCCTCCAGCTATCCCTCCATCCAGCCATCCATCCAGCCATCCATCCATCCATCCATCCATCCATCCAGCCATCCATCCAGCCATCCATCCAGGCATCCATCCATCCAGCCATCCATCCAGCCATCCATCCTTCCAGCCATCCATCCAGCCAGCCATTCATCCATCCATCCCTCCAGCCAGTCATCCATCCAGCCATCCATCCATCCATCCATCCAGCCATCCATCCATCCATCCATCCATCCCTCCAGCCAGCCATTCATCCAGCCATCCATCCATTCAGCCATTCATCCAGCCATCCATCCATCCATCCATCCCTCCAGCCAGCCATCCATCCAGCCATCCATCCATTCAGCCATCCATCCAGCCATCCATCCATCCAGCCATCCATCCATCCATCCATCCCTCCAGCCAGCCATCCATCCAGCAATCCCTCTATCCAGCCATCCATCCAGCCATCCATCCATCCATCCATCCCTCCAGCCAGCCGTACATCCGGCCATCCATCGATCCAGCCATCCATCCAGCCATCCATTCATCCATCCCTCCAGCCAGCCAGTCATTAAGCCATCCATCCAGCCATCCACCCAGCCATCCATCCATCCATCCATCCCTCCAGCCAGCCATCCATCCAGCCATCCCTCCATCCAGACATCCATCCAGCCATACATCCATCCATCCATCCCTCAAGCCTGCCAACCATCCAGCCATCACTGCATCCAGCCATCCATCCATCCATCCCTCCAGCCAGCCTTCCGTCCAGCCATCCATCCATCCAGCCGTCCATCCAGCCATCCATCCATCCATCCATCCCTCCAGCCACCCATCCATTCGCCATCCATCCATCCAGCCAACCATTCAGCCATCCATCCATCCATCCATCCCTCCTGCCAGCCATCCATCCAGCCATCCATCCATCCAGCCATCCAGCCGGCCATCCATCCATCCATCCATTCCTCCAGCCAGCCATCCATCCAGCCATCCATCCATCCAGCCATCCATCCAGCCATCCATCCATCCCTCCAGCCAGCCATCCATCCAGCAATCCATCCGTCCAGCCATCCATCCAGCCATCCATCCATTCTTCAAGCCAGCCATCCATCCAGCCATCCATCCATCCAGCCAGCCATCCAGCCATCCATCCATCCCTCCAGCCAGCCATCCATCCAGCCATCCGTCCATCCATCCATCCATCCAGCAATCCATCCAGCCATCCATCCATCCATCAATCCCTCCAGCCATTCATCCATCCAGCCATTCATCCATTCAGCTATCCATCCATCCATCCATCCCTCCAGCCAGCCATCCATCCAGCCATCCATCCATCCTGCCATCCATCCAGCCATCCATCCATCCATCCATTCCTCCAGCCAGCAATTCATCCAGATATCCATCCATCCAGCCATCCATCCAGCCATCCATCCATCCCTCCAGCTATCCCTCCATCCAGCCATCCATCCAGCCATCCATCCATCCATCCATCCATCCAGCCATCCATCCAGCCATCCATCCATCCAGCCTTCTAGCCATCCAGCCATCCATCCATCCAGCCATCCATCCACCCAGCCATCCATCCATCCATCCATCCATCCAGCCATCCATCCAGGCATCAATCCATCCAGCCATCCATCCAGCCATCCATCCATCCATCCATCCCGCCAGCGAGTCATCCATCCAGCCATCCATCCTTCCAGCCATCCATCCAGCCAGCCATTCATCCAGCCATCCATCCATCCAGCCATCCATCCATCCATCCATCCATCCATCCATCCCTCCAGCAAGCCATCCATACAGCCATCCATCCATTCAGCCAGCCATCCAGCCACCCGTCCATCCATCCATCCCTCCAGCCAGCCATCCATCCAGCCATCCCTCCATCCAGCCATCCATCCAGCCATCCATGCATTCATCCATCTCTCCATCCAGCCATCCATCCTGCCATTCATCCATCCATCCATACCTCCAGCCAGCCAGCCATCCATCCATCCATCCATCCAGCCATCCATCCAGCCAGCCATCCAGCAATCCACCCGCCCAGCCAGCCATCCATCCAGTCATCCTGCCATCCAGCCATCCATCCAGCCATCCATCCATTCATCCATCCCTCCAGCCAGCCATCCATCCAGCCATCCATCCAGCCATCCTTTCAGCCATCCGTCCATCCCTTCAGCCAGCCATCCATTCGGCCATCCATCCATCCAGCCATCCATCCATCCATCCCTCCAGCCAGCCATCCATCCAGCCAGCCATCCATCCAGCCATCCATCCATCCAGCCATCCATCCATCCAACCATCCATCCATCCATCCATCCATCCGTTCCTCCAGCCAGCCATCCATCCAGCCATCCATCCATCCAGCCATCCATCCAGCCATCCATCCATCCATCCTTCCTTCCAGCCAGCCATCCATCCAGCTATCCATCTATTCAGCCCCCCATCCAGCCATCCATCCATCCATCCATTCCTCCAGCCAGTCATCCATACAGCCATCCATCCATCAAGCCATCCATCCAGCCATCAATCCATCCATCACTCGAGCCAGCCTTCATCCAGTCATCCATCCATCCAGCCATCCATCCATCCATCCCTCCAGCAAGCCATCCATCAAGCCATCCATCCATCCAGCCATCCATCCATCCATCCATCCATTCATCCCTCCAGCCAGTCATCCATCCAGCCATCCTTCCATCCAGACATACATCCAGCCATCCAACCACTCATCCATCTCTCCAGCCAGCCATACATCCATCCATCCATCCATTCAGCCATCCATCCAGACATCCATCCATCCATCCATCCCTCATGCCAGCCATCCATCCAGCCATCCATCCATCCAGCCATCCATCCAGCCATCCATCCATCCATCCATCCCTCCAGCCAGTCATCCATCCAGCCATCCATCCATCCAACCATCCAGCCATCCATCCATCCATCCATCCATCCCTCCAGCCAGCCATTCATCCAGCCATCCATCCATTCAGCCATTCATCCAGCCATCCATCCATCCATCCATCCCACCAGCCAGCCATCCATCCAGCCATCCATCCATTCAGCCATCCATCCAGCCATCCATCCATCCAGCCAGCCATCCATCCATCCATCCCTCCAGCCAGCCATCCATCCAGCAATCCCTCTATCCATCCATCCATCCAGCCATCCATCCATCCCTCCAGCCAGCCGTACATCCAGCCATCCATCGATCCAGCCATCCATCCAGCCATTCATCCATCCATCCCTCCAGCCAGCCAGTCATTAAGCCATCCACCCATCCAGCCATCCACGCAGCCATCCATCCATCCATACATCCCTCCAGCCAGCCATCCATCCAGCCATCCCTCCATCCAGACATCCATCCAGCCATACATCCATCCATCCATCCCTCCAGCCAGCCAACCATCCAGCCATCCCTGCATCCAGCCATCCATCCATCCATCCCTCCAGCCAGCCTTCCGTCCAGCCATCCATCCATCCAGCCGTCCATCCAGCCATCCATCCATCCATCCATCCCTCCAGCCACCCATCCATACGCCATCCATCCATCCAGCCAACCATTCAGCCATCCATCCATCCATCCATCCCTCCTGCGAGCCATCCATCCAGCCATCCATCCATCCAGCCATCCAGCCGGCCATCCATCCATCTATCCATTCCTCCAGCCAGCCATCCATCCAGCCATCCATCCATCCAGCCATCCATCCAGCCATCCATCCATCCCTCCAGCCAGCCATCCATCCAGCAAACCATCCGTCCAGCCAGCCATCCAGCCATCCATCCATTCTTCAAGCCAGCCATCCATCCAGCCATCCATCCAACCAGCCAGCCATCCAGCCATCCATCCATCCTTCCAGCCAGCCATCCATCCAGCCATCCGTCCATCCTTCCATCCATCCAGCAATCCATCCAGCCATCCATCCATCCATCCATCCCTCCAGCCATTCATCGATCCAGCCATTCATCCATTCAGCTATCCATCCATCCATCCATCCCTCCAGCCAGCCATCCATCCAGCCATCCATCCATCCTGCCATCCATCCAGCCATCCATCCATCCATCCATTCCTCCAGCCAGCAATCCATCATGACATCCACCCATCCAGCCATCCATCCAGCCATCCATCCATTCCTCCAGCTATCCCTCCATCCAGCCATCCATCCAGCCATCCATCTATCCATCCATCCATCCAGCCATCCATCCAGCCATCCATCCATCCAGCCTTCTAGCCATCCAGCCATCCATCCATCCAGCCAGCCATCCACCCAGCCATCCATCCATCCATCATGCCATCCATCCAGGCATCCATCCATCCATCCATCCCGCCAGCGAGTCATCCATCCTGGCTGGAGGGATGGATGGATGGCTGGATGGATGGCTGGATGGATGGATGGCTTAATGGCTGGCTGGCTGGAGGGATGGATGGATGGATGGATGGATGGCTGGATGAATGGCTGAATGGATGGATGGCTGGATGTATGGCTGGGTGGAGAGATGGATGGATGGATGGATGACTGGATGCATGGCTGGATGGAAGAATGGCTGGATGGATGGCTGGCTAGAGGGATGGATGGATGGATGGATGGCTGGATGGATGTCTTAATGGATGGATGGCTGGATGAATGGCTGTCTGGAGGGATGGATGGATGGATGGCTGGATGGATGGCTGGATGGATGAATGGCTGGATGGATGAATGGCTTGAAGAATGGATGGATGGCTGGATGGATGGCTGGACGGATGGATTGCTGGATGGATGGATGGATGGATGGCTGGATGGATTGCTGGATGGATGGATGGATGGACGGATGGCTGGATGGATGGCTGGCTGGAGGGATGGATGGGTGGCTGGATGGCTGGCTGGATGGATGGATGGCTGGATGGATGGCTGGCTTGAAGAATGGATGGATGGCTGGATGGATGGCTGGACGGATGGATTGCTGGATGGATGGCTGGCTGGAGGGATGGATGGATGGCTGGATGGATGGCTGGATGGATGGATGGCTGGATGGATGGCTGGCTGGAGGAATGGGTGGATGGATGGATGGCCGGATGGATGGCTGGATGGATGGATGGCTGCATGGATGGCTGGCAGGAGGGATGGATGGATGGATGGATGGTTGGCTGGCTGGAGGGATGGATGGATGGATGGATGGATGGATGTCTGGATGGATGGCTTGATGGAGGGATGGCTGGATGGATGGCTGGCTGGAGGGATGGATGGCTGGATGGATGGCTGCTTGGATGGCTGGATGGTTTGATGGCTTAATGACTGGCTGGCTGGAGGGATGGATGGATGGCTGGATGGATGGCTGAATGGATGGATGGATGGATGTATGGCTGGCTGGAGAGATGGATGAATGGTTGGATGGCTGGATGGATGGCTGGATGGAGGGATGGCTGGATGGATGACTGGCTGGAGGGATGAATGGATGGATGGATGGATGGATGGCTGGCTGGATGGATGGTTTGATGGATGGCTTGCTGGAGGGATGGATGGATGGATGGCTGGATGGATGGCTGGATGGATGGATGACTGGATGAAGGCTGACTCGAGTGATGGATGGATTGATGGCTGGATGGATGGCTTGATGGATGGATGGCTGGATGGATGACTGGCTGGAGGGATGGATGGATGGATGGATGGCTGGATGGGGGGCTGAATGGATGAATGGCTGGATGGATGGCTGGCTGGTAGGAAGGATGGATGGATGGACGGCTGGATGGATGGCTGGATGGATGGATGGCTGCATGGATGGCTGGCTGGAGGAACGGATGGATGGATGGATGGATGGATGGATGGTTGGATGGATGGATGGCTGCATGGATGGATGGCTGGATGGATGGCTGGCTGGATGGATGGCTGGCTGGAGGGATGGATGGATGGATGGCTGGCTGGAGGGATGGATGGATGGATGGCTGGATGGATGGCTGGATGGATGGATGGCTGGATGGATGGCTGGATGGATGACTGGCTGGAGGGATGGTTGGATGGATGGATGGCTTGATGGATGGATGGATGGATGGATGGCTGGGTGGATGGCTGGATGGATGGATGCCTGGATGGATGGCTGGCTGGAGGGATGGATGGATGGATGGATGGCTGGATGGATGGCTGGATGGATGGATGGCTGGATGGATGGCTGGCAGGAGGGATGGATGGATGGATGGATGGCTGGATGGATGGCTGGATGGATGGCTGGCTGGAGCGATGGATGAATGGATGGCTGGATGGATGGATGGCCGAATGGTTGGCTGGCTGGAGGGATGGATGGATGGCTGAATGGATGGCTGGATGGATGGCAGGATGGATGGATGGCTGGATGGATGGCTGGCTGGATGGATGGATTGATGGATGGATGGCTGGATGGATGGCTGGATGGAAGGATGGCTGGATGGATTGCAGGCTGTAGGGATGAATGGATGGATGGATGGCTGGATGGACGGCTGGATGGATGGATGGCTGGATGGATGGCTGGCTGGAGGAATGGATGGATGGATGGATGGCTGGATGGATGGCAGGATGGATGGATGGCTGGATGGATGGCTGGCTGGAGGGATGGGTGGATGGATGGATGGCTGAATGGATGGCTGGATGGATGGATGGCTGGATGGCTGGATGGATGGCAGGATGGATGGATGGCTGGATGGATGGCTGGCTGGAGGGATGGGTGGATGGATGGATGGCTGAATGGATGGCTGGATGGATGGATGGCTGGATGGCTGGCTGGCTGGAGAGATGAATGGATGGATGGCTGGATGGACGGCTGGATGGATGGAAGGCTGTATGGATGGCTGGCTGGAGGGATGGATTGATGGATAGATGGCTGGATGGATGGCTGGATGGATAGATGGCTGGATGGATGGGTGGCTGGAGCGATGGATGGATGGATGGGTGGCTGGACGGAGGGATGGCTGGATGGTTGGCTGGCTGGAGGGATGGATGGATGGATGGCTGGATGGATGTCTGGATGGAGGGATGGCTGGATGGATGGCTGGCTGGAGGAATGGATGGATGGATGGATGGATGGATGGATGGCTTAATGACTGGCTGGCTGGAGGGATGGATGGATGGATGGCTGGATGGATGGCTGGATCGATGGATGGCTGGAGGTATGGCTGGCTGGAGGGATGGATGGATGGATGGATGGCTTGATGGATAGCTGGATAGAGGGATGGCTGGATGGATGGCTGGTGGAGGGATGGATGGATCGCTCAATGGATGGATGGCTGGATGGATGGCTGGCTGGAGGGATGGATGGATGGATGGATGGATGGATGGCTGAATGGATGGATGGCTGGATGAATGGCTGGCAGAGGGATGGATGGATGGATGGCTGGATGGATGGCTGGATGGATGGATGGCTGGATGGATGGCTGGATGGATGACTGGCTGGAGGGATGGTTGGATGGATGGATGGCTTGATGGATGGCTGGATGGATGGATCGCTGGCTGGAGGGATGGATGGATGGATGGATGGCTGGGTGGATGGCTGGATCGATGGATGGCTGGAGGTATGGCTGGCTGGAGGGATGGATGGATGGATGGATGGCTTGATGGATAGCTGGATAGAGGGATGGCTGGATGGATGGCTGGTGGAGGGATGGATGGATGGATGGATCGCTCAATGGATGGATGGCTGGATGGATGGCTGGCTGGAGGGATGGATGGATGGATGGATGGATGGATGGCTGAATGGATGGATGGCTGGATGAATGGCTGGCTGGAGGGATGGATGGATGGATGGCTGGATGGATGGCTGGATGGCTGGATGGCTGGATGGATGGCTGGATGGATGACTGGCTGGAGGGATGGTTGGATGGATGGATGGCTTGATGGATGGCTGGATGGATGGATCGCTGGCTGGAGGGATGGATGGATGGATGGATGGCTGGGTGGATGGCTGGATGGATGGATGCCTGGATGGATGGCTGGCTGGAGGGATGGATGGATGGATGGATGGCTGGATGGATGGCTGGATGGATGGATGGCTGGATGGATGGCTGGCAGGAGGGATGGATGGATGGATGGATGGCTGGATGGATGGCTGGATGGATGGCTGGCTGGAGCGATGGATGAATGGATGGCTGGATGGATGGATGGCCGAATGGTTGGCTGGCTGGAGGGATGGATGGATGGCTGAATGGATGGCTGGATGGATGGCAGGATGGATGGATGGCTGGATGGATGGCTGGCTGGATGGATGGATTGATGGATGGATGGCTGGATGGATGGCTGGATGGAAGGATGGCTGGATGGATTGCAGGCTGTAGGGATGAATGGATGGATGGATGGCTGGATGGACGGCTGGATGGATGGATGGCTGGATGGATGGCTGGCTGGAGGAATGGATGGATGGATGGATGGCTGGATGGATGGCAGGATGGATGGATGGCTGGATGGATGGCTGGCTGGAGGGATGGGTGGATGGATGGATGGCTGAATGGATGGCTGGATGGATGGATGGCTGGATGGCTGGATGGATGGCAGGATGGATGGATGGCTGGATGGATGGCTGGCTGGAGGGATGGGTGGATGGATGGATGGCTGAATGGATGGCTGGATGGATGGATGGCTGGATGGCTGGCTGGCTGGAGAGATGAATGGATGGATGGCTGGATGGACGGCTGGATGGATGGAAGGCTGAATGGATGGCTGGCTGGAGGGATGGATTGATGGATAGATGGCTGGATGGATGGCTGGATGGATAGATGGCTGGATGGATGGGTGGCTGGAGCGATGGATGGATGGATGGGTGGCTGGACGGAGGGATGGCTGGATGGTTGGCTGGCTGGAGGGATGGATGGATGGATGGCTGGATGGATGTCTGGATGGAGGGCTGGCTGGCTGGATGGCTGGCTGGAGGAATGGATGGATGGATGGATGGATGGATGGATGGATGGCTTAATGACTGGCTGGCTGGAGGGATGGATGGATGGATGGCTGGATGGATGGCTGGATCGATGGATGGCTGGAGGTATGGCTGGCTGGAGGGATGGATGGATGGATGGATGGCTTGATGGATAGCTGGATAGAGGGATGGCTGGATGGATGGCTGGTGGAGGGATGGATGGATGGATGGATCGCTCAATGGATGGATGGCTGGATGGATGGCTGGCTGGAGGGATGGATGGATGGATGGATGGATGGATGGCTGAATGGATGGATGGCTGGACGAATGGCTGGCTGGAGGGATGGATGGATGGATGGCTGGATGGATGGCTGGATGGATGGATGGCTGGATGGATTGCTGGATGGATGACTGGCTGGAGGGATGGTTGGATGGATGGATGGCTTGATGGATGGCTGGATGGATGGATCGCTGGCTGGAGGGATGGATGGATGGATGGATGGCTGGGTGGATGGCTGGATCGATGGATGGCTGGAGGTATGGCTGGCTGGAGGGATGGATGGATGGATGGATGGCTTGATGGATAGCTGGATAGAGGGATGGCTGGATGGATGGCTGGTGGAGGGATGGATGGATGGATGGATCGCTCAATGGATGGATGGCTGGATGGATGGCTGGCTGGAGGGATGGATGGATGGATGGATGGATGGATGGCTGAATGGATGGATGGCTGGATGAATGGCTGGCTGGAGGGATGGATGGATGGATGGCTGGATGGATGGCTGGATGGCTGGGTGGCTGGAGCGATGGATGAATGGATGGCTGGATGGATGGATGGCCGAATGGTTGGCTGGCTGGAGGGATGGATGGATGGATGGATGGATGGCTGGATGGATGGCTGGATGGATGGCTGGCTGGAGCGATGGATGAATGGATGGCTGGATGGATGGATGGCCGAATGGTTGGCTGGCTGGAGGGATGGATGGATGGCTGAATGGATGGCTGGATGGATGGCAGGATGGATGGATGGCTGGATGGATGGCTGGCTGGATGGATGGATTGATGGATGGATGGCTGGATGGATGGCTGGATGGAAGGATGGCTGGATGGATTGCAGGCTGTAGGGATGAATGGATGGATGGATGGCTGGATGGACGGCTGGATGGATGGATGGCTGGATGGATGGCTGGCTGGAGGGATGGATTGATGGATGGATGGCTGGATGGATAGCTGAATGGATGGCTGGATGGATGATTGGCTGGTGGGATGGATGGATGGATGGATGGCTGGATGGAGGGATGGCTGGATGGTTGGCTGGCTGGTGGGATGGATGGATGGCTGGATGGATGGCTGGATGGAGGGATGGCTGGATGGATGGCTGGCTGGAGGGATGGATGGCTGGATGGATGGCTGGATGGATGGATGGATGGCTTAATGACTGGCTGGCTGGAGGGATGGATGGATGGATGGATGGATGGATGGCTGGATGGATGGCTGGATGAATGGATGGCTGGATGTATGGCTGGCTGGAGAGATGGATGAATGGTTGGAAGGCTGGATGGATGGCTGTATGGAGGGATGGCTGGATGGATGACTGGCTGGAGAGACGGATGGATGCATGGCTGGATGGATGGCTGTATGGAGGGATGGCTGGATGGAAGGCTGGCTGAATGGATGGATGGCTGGATGGATGGATGGATGGACGGATGGATGGAGGGATGGCTGGATGGATGGCTGGCTGGAGGGATGGATGGATGGATGGATGGCTGGATGGATGGCTGGATGGAGGAATGGCTGGATGGATGCTTGACTGGAGGGATGGATGGATGGATGGATGGCTGGATGGATGGCTTGATGAATGGATCGCTGGATGGACGATTGGCTGGAGGGATGGATGGATGGATGGCTGGATGGATGGCTAAATGGATGGATGGATGGATGGCTGGAAGGATAGCTGGATGGAGGGATGGCTGGAGGGATGGATGGATGGCTGGATGGATGGCTGGTTGGATGGATGGCTTAATGGCTGGCTGGCTGGAGGGATGGATGGATGGATGGATGGATGGCTGGATGAATGGCTGAATGGATGGATGGCTGGATGTATGGCTGGGTGGAGAGCTGGATGGATGGCTGGATGGCTGGATGGATGGCTGGATGGAAGAATGGCTGGATGGATGGCTGGCTAGAGGGATGGATGGATGGATGGATGGCTGGATGGATGGCTTAATGGATGGATGGCTGGATGAATGGCTGGCTGGAGGGATGGATGGATGGATGGCTGGATGGATGGCTGGATGGATGAATGGCTGGATGGATGAATGGCTGGAGGGATGGATGGATGGATGGATGGCTGGATGGATTGCTGGATGGATGGATGGATGGACGGATGGCTGGATGGATGGCTGGCTGGAGGGATGGATGGATGGCTGGATGGCTGGCTGGATGGATGGATGGCTGGATGGATGGCTGGCTTGAAGAATGGATGGATGGCTGGATGGATGGCTGGACGGATGGATTGCTGGATGGATGGCTGGCTGGAGGGATGGATGGATGGCTGGATGGATGGCTGGATGGATGGATGGTTGGATGGATGGCTGGCTGGAGGAATGGATGGATGGATGGATGGCTGGCTGGATGGCTGGATGGATGGATGGCTGGATGGATGGCTGGCAGGAGGGATGGATGGATGGCTGAATGGTTGGCTGGATGGATGGATGGCGGATGGATGGGTGGCTGGAGGGATGGATGGATGGATGGATGGCTGGATGGACGGCTGGATGGATGGATGGCTGGACGGAAGGCTGGCTGGAGGGAAGAATGGATGGATGGCTGGATGCAGGGATGGCTGGATGGTTGGCTGGCTGGAGGGATGGATGGATGGATGTATGGCTGGATGGATGTCTGGATGGAGGGATGGCTGGATGGATGGCTGGCTGGAGGGATGGATGGATGGATGGATGGCTGGGTGGATGGCTGGATGGATGGATGGCTTAATGACTGGCTGGCTGGAGGGATGGATGGATGGATGGCTGGATGGATGGCTGGATCGATGGATGGCTGGATGTACGGCTGGCTGGAGGGATGGATGGATGGATGGATGGCTGGATGGATGGCTGGATAGAGGAATTGCTGGATGGATGGCTGGCTGGAGGGATGGATGGATGGATGGCTGGATGGATGGATGGCTGGATGGATGGCTGAATGGATGGATGGCTGGATGGATGGCTGGCTGGAGGGATGGATGGATGGCTGGATGAATGGCTGAATGGATGGATGGCTGGATGAATGGCTGGCTGGAGGGATGGATGGATGGATGGATGGATGGCTGGATGGATGGATGGATGGATGGCTGGATGGATGACTGGCTGGAGGGATGGATGGATGGATGGATGGCTGGATGGATGGCTGGATGGATGGATGGCTGGATGGATAGCTGGCTGGAGGGATGGATGGCTGGATGGATGTCTGGATGGATGGATGCCCGGATGGATGGCTGGCTGGAGGGATGGATGGATGGATGGATGGCTGGATGGATGGCTGGATGGATGGATGGCTGGATGGATGGCTTTCAGGAGGGATGGATGGATGGATGGCTGGATGGATGGCTGGATGGATGGCTGGCTGGAGGGATGGATGAATGGATGGCTGGATGGATGGCTGGCTGGAGGGATGGATGGATGGATGGATGGATGTCTGGATGGATGGCTTGATGGAGGGATGGCTGGATGGATGGCTGGCTGGAGGGATGGATGGCTGGATGGATGGCTGGATGGATGGCTGGATGGTTTGATGGCTTAATGACTGGCTGGCTGGAGGGATGGATGGATGGCTGGATGGATGGTTGAATGGATGGATGTATGGCTGGCTGGAGAGATGGATGAATGGTTGGATGGCTGGATGGATGGCTGGATGGAGGGATGGCTGGATGGATGACTGGCTGGAGGGATGAATGGATGGATGGATGGCTGGATGGATGGATGGCTTGATGGATGGCTTGCTGGAGGGATGGATGGATGGATGGCTGGATGGATGGCTGGATGGATGGATGACTGGATGAAGGCTGGCTCGAGTGATGGATGGATTGATGGCTGGATGGATGGCTTGATGGATGGATGGCTGGATGGATGGCTGGCTGGAGGAATGGATGGATGGATGGATGGCTGGATGGGGGGCTGAATAGATGGATGGCTGGATGGATGGCTGGCTGGAAGGAAGGATGGATGGATGAATGGCTGGATGGATGGCTGGATGGATGGATGGCTGGATGGATGGCTGGCTGGAGGAACGGATGGATGGATGGATGGATGGATGGATGGTTGGATGGATGGATGGCTGGATGGATGGATGGCTGGATGGATGGCTGGCTGGATGGATGGCTGGCTGGAGGGATGGATGGATGGATGGCTGGATGGATGGATGGCCGAATGAATGGCTGGCAGAAGGGATGGACGGATGGCTGAAAGGATGGCTGGATGGATGGATGGCTGGATGGATGGCTGGCTGGAGGGATGGATGAATGGATGGATGGCTGGATGGATGGCTGGATGGCAGGATGACTGGATGGATGGCTGGCTGGGCGGGTGGATTGCTGGATGGCTGGCTGGATTGATGGCTGGATGGATGGATGGATGGCTGGCTGGCTGGAGGTATGGATGGATGGATGAATGGCAGGATGGATGGCTGGATGGAGAGATGGATGAATGCATGGATGGCTGGATGGATGGCTGGATGGAGGGATGGCTGGATGGATGGCTGGCTGGAGGGATGGATGGATGGACGGGTGGCTGGATGGCTGGCTGAATGGATGGATGGCTGGATGGATGGCTTGCTGGAGGGATGGATGGATGGATGGATGGCTGGATGGATGGCTGGATGGATGGATGGCTGGATGAATGGCTGGCTGGATGGATGGCTGGAAGGATGGATGGCTGGATGGATGACTCGCTGGCGGGATGGATGGATGGATGGATGCCTGGATGGATGGCATGATGGATGGATGGATGGCTGGGTGGATGGATGGCTGGATGGATGGATGGCTGGATGGCTAGAAGGCTGGATGGATGGATGGCTGGATGGATGGCTGGATGGATGGATGGATGGATGGATGGCTGGATGGATGGCTGGATGGAGGGATAGCTGGAAGGATGGATGGATGGCTGGATGGATGGCTGGATGGATGGATGTCATGATGGATTGCTGGCTGGAGGAATGGATGGATGGATGGATGGCTGGATGGATGGCAGGATGGATGGATGGCTGGATGGATGGCTGGCTGGAGGGATGGATGGATGGATGGATAGCTGAATGGATGAATGGCTGGATGGATGAATGGCTGGAGGGATGGATGGATGGATGGATGGCTGGATGGATTGCTGGATGGATGGATGGATGGACGGATGGCTGGATGGATGGCTGGCTGGAGGGATGGATGGATGGCTGGATGGCTGGCTGGTTGGATGGATGGCTGGATGGATGGCTGGCTTGAAGAATGGATGGATGGCTGGATGGATGGCTGGACGGATGGTTTGCTGGATGGATGGCTGGCTGGAGGGATGGATGGATGGCTGGATGGATGGCTGGATGGATGGATGGCTGGATGGATGGCTGGCTGGAGGAATGGATAGATGGATGGATGGCCGGCTGGATGGCTGGATGGATGGATGGCTGGATGGATGGCTCGCAGGAGGGATGGATGGATGGATGGATGGCTGAATGGTTGGCTGGATGGATGGATGGCGTATGGATGGGTGGCTGGAGGGATGGATGGATGGATGGATGGCTGGATGGACGGCTGGATGGATGGATGGCTGGACGGAAGGCTGGCTGGAGGGATGGATGGATGGATGGCTGGATGCAGGGATGGCTGGATGGTTGGCTGGCTGGAGGGATGGATGGATGGATGTATAGCTGGATGGATGTCTGGATGGAGGGATGGCTGGATGGATGGCTGGCTGGAGGGATGGATGGATGGATGGATGGCTGCGTGGATGGCTGGATGGGTGGATGGCTTAATGACTGGCTGGCTGGAGGGATGGATGGATGAATGGCTGGATGGATGGCTGGATCGATGGATGGCTGGATGTACGGCTGGCTGGAGGGATGGATGGATGGATGGATGGCTGGATGGATGGATGGATAGAGGGATTGCTGGATGGATGGCTGGCTGGAGGGATGGATGGATGGATGGCTGGCTGGATGGATGGATGGCTGGATGGATGGCTGAATGGATGGATGGCTGGATGGATGGCTGGCTGGTGGGATGGATGGATGGATGGATGGCTGGATGAATGGCTGAATGGATGGATGGCTGGATGAATGGCTGGCTGGAGGGATGGATGGATGGATGGATGGATGGCTGGATGGTTGGATGGATGGATGGCTGGATGGATGACTGGCTGGAGGGATGGATGGATGGATGGATGGCTGGATGGATGGCTGGATGGATGGATGGCTGGATGGATGGCTGGCTTGAGGGATGGATGGATGGATGGATGTCTGGATGGATGGCTGAATGGATGGATGGATGGATGTATGGCTGGCTGGAGAGATGGATGAGTGGTTGGATGGCTGGATGTATGTCTGGATGGAGGGATGGCTGGATGGATGACTGGCTGCAGGGATGAATGGATGGATGGATGGATGGATGGCTGGATGAATGGATGGCTTGATGGATGGCTTGCTGGAGGGATGGATGGATGGATGGCTGGATGGATGGAGGACTGGATGAAGGCTGGCTCGAGTGATGGATGGATTGATGGCTGGATGGATGGCTTGATGGATGGATGGCTGTATGGATGACTGGCTGGAGGAATGGATGGATGGATGGATGGCTGGATGGGGGGCTGAATAGATGGATGGCTGGATGGATGGCTGGCTGGAAGGAAGGATAGATGGATGGATGGCTGGATGGATGGCTGGATGGATGGATGGCTGGATGGATGGCTGGCTGGAGGAACGGATGGATGGATGGATGGATGGATGGTTGGATGGATGGATGGCTGGATGGATGGATGGCTGGATGGATGGCTGGCTGGATGGATGGCTGGCTGGAGGGATGGATGGATGGATGGCTGGATGGATGGATGGCCGAATGGATGGCTGGCTGAAGGGATGGACGGATGGCTGAAAGGATGGCTGGATGGATGGCTGGATGGATGGCTGGCTGGAGGGATGGATGAATGGATGGATGGCTGGATGGATGGCTGGATGGCAGGTTGACTGGATGGATGGCTGGCTGGGCGGGTGGATTGCTGGATGGCTGGCTGGATGGATGGCTGGATGGATGGATGGATGGATGGCTGGCTGGCTGGAGGTATGGATGGATGGATGAATGGCAGGATGGATGGCTGGATGGAGAGATGGATGAATGCATGGATGGCTGGATGGATGGCTGGATGGAGGGATGGCTGGATGGATGGCTGGCTGGAGGGATGGATGGATGGACGGGTGGCTGGATGGCTGGCTGAATGGATGGATGGCTGTATGGATGGCTTGCTGGAGGGATGGATGGATGGATGGATGGCTGGATGGATGGCTGGATGGATGGATGGCTGGATGAATGGCTGGCTGGATGGATGGCTGGAAGGATGGATGGCTGGCTGGATGACTCGCTGGCGGGATGGATGGATGGATGGATGGCTGGATGGATGGCTGGATGGATTGATGCCTGGATGGATGGCTGGATGGATGGATGGATGGATGGATGGCTGGGTGGATGGATGGCTGGATGGATGGATGGCTGGATGGCTAGAAGGCTGGATGGATGGATGGCTGGATGGATGGCTGGATGGATGGATGGATGGATGGATGGATGGCTGGATGGATGGCTGGATGGAGGGATAGCTGGAGGGATGGATGGATGGCTGGATGGATGGCTGGATGGATGGATATCTGGATGGATTGCTGGCTGGAGGAATGGATGGATGGATGGATGGCTGGATGGATGGCAGGATGGATGGATGGCTGGATGGATGGCTGGCTGGAGGGATGGATGGATGGATGGATAGCTGAATGGATGAATGGCTGGATGGATGAATGGCTGGAGTGATTGATGGATGGATGGATGGCTGGATGGATTGCTGGATGGATGGATGGATGGACGGATGGCTGGATGGATGGCTGGCTGGAGGGATGGATGGATGGCTGGATGGCTGGCTGGATGGATGGATGGCTGGATGGATGGCTGGCTTGAAGAATGGATGGATGGCTGGATGGATGGCTGGACGGATGGATTGCTGGATGGATGGCTGGCTGGAGGGATGGATGGATGGCTGGATGGATTGCTGGATGGATGGATGGCTGGATGGATGGCTGGCTGGAGGAATGGATGGATGGATGGATGGCCGGCTGGATGGCTGGATGGATGGATGGCTGGATGGATGGCTGGCAGGAGGGATGGATGGATGGATGGATGGCTGAATGGTTGGCTGGATGGATGGATGGCGAATGGATGGGTGGCTGGAGGGATGGATGGATGGATGGCTGGATGGACGGCTGGATGGATGGATGGCTGGACGGAAGGCTGGCTGGAGGGATGGATGGATGGATGGCTGGATGCAGGGATGGCTGGATGGTTGGCTGGCTGGAGGGATGGATGTATGGCTGGATGGATGTCTGGATGGAGGGATGGCTGGATGGATGGCTGGCTGGAGGGATGGATGGATGGATGGATGGCTGGATGGCTGGCTGGTTGGATGGATGGCTGGATGGATGGCTGGCTTGAAGAATGGATGGATGGCTGGATGGATGGCTGGATGGAGGGATGGCTGGATGGATGGCTGGCTGGAGGGATGGATGGATGGACGGGTGGCTGGATGGCTGGCTGAATGGATGGATGGCTGGATGGATGGCTTGCTGGAGGGATGGATGGATGGATGGATGGCTGGATGGATGGCTGGATGGATGGATGGCTGGATGAATGGCTGGCTGGATGGATGGCTGGAAGGATGGATGGCTGGATGGATGACTCGCTGGCGGGATGGATGGATGGATGGATGCCTGGATGGATGGCATGATGGATGGATGGATGGCTGGGTGGATGGATGGCTGGATGGATGGATGGCTGGATGGCTAGAAGGCTGGATGGATGGATGGCTGGATGGATGGCTGGATGGATGGATGGATGGATGGATGGCTGGATGGATGGCTGGATGGAGGGATAGCTGGAGGGATGGATGGATGGCTGGATGGATGGCTGGATGGGTGGATGTCATGATGGATTGCTGGCTGGAGGAATGGATGGATGGATGGATGGCTGGATGGATGTATGGCAGGATGGATGGATGGCTGGATGGATGGCTGGCTGGAGGGATGGATGGATGGATGGATAGCTGAATGGATGAATGGCTGGATGGATGAATGGCTGGAGGGATGGATGGATGGATGGATGGCTGGATGGATTGCTGGATGGATGGAAGGATGGACGGATGGCTGGATGGATGCCTGGCTGGAAGGATGGATGGATGGCTGGATGGCTGGCTGGTTGGATGGATGGCTGGATGGATGGCTGGCTTGAAGAATGGATGGATGGCTGGATGGCTGGCTGGACGGATGGTTTGCTGGATGGATGGCTGGCTGGAGGGATGGATGGATGGCTGGATGGATGGCTGGATGGATGGATGGCTGGATGGATGGCTGGCTGGAGGAATGGATAGATGGATGGATGGCCGGCTGGATGGCTGGATGGATGGATGGCTGGATGGATGGCTCGCAGGAGGGATGGATGGATGGATGGATGGCTGAATGGTTGGCTGGATGGATGGATGGCGTATGGATGGGTGGCTGGAGGGATGAATGGATGGATGGATGGCTGGATGGACGGCTGGATGGATGGATGGCTGGACGGAAGGCTGGCTGGAGGGATGGATGGATGGATGGCTGGATGCAGGGATGGCTGGATGGTTGGCTGGCTGGAGGGATGGATGGATGGATGTATGGCTGGATGGATGTCTGGATGGAGGGATGGCTGGATGGATGGCTGGCTGGAGGGATGTATGGATGGATGGATGGCTGCG
Organism: Scyliorhinus torazame; assembly: GCF_047496885.1. Taxonomy (NCBI): domain Eukaryota; kingdom Metazoa; phylum Chordata; class Chondrichthyes; order Carcharhiniformes; family Scyliorhinidae; genus Scyliorhinus; species Scyliorhinus torazame. The sequence goes on along the minus strand of NW_027308052.1, from coordinate 111,888 downwards.
TGGATGGCTGGATGGGTGGATGGCTTAATGACTGGCTGGCTGGAGGGATGGATGGATGAATGGCTGGATGGATGGCTGGATCGATGGATGGCTGGATGTACGGCTGGCTGGAGGGATGGATGGATGGATGGATGGCTGGATGGATGGATGGATAGAGGGATTGCTGGATGGATGGCTGGCTGGAGGGATGGATGGATGGCTGGCTGGATGGATGGATGGCTGGATGGATGGCTGAATGGATGGATGGCTGGATGGATGGCTGGCTGGTGGGATGGATGGATGGATGGATGGCTGGATGAATGGCTGAATGGATGGATGGCTGGATGAATGGCTGGCTGGAGGGATGGATGGATGGATGGATGGATGGCTGGATGGTTGGATGGATGGATGGCTGGATGGATGACTGGCTGGAGGGATGGATGGATGGATGGATGGCTGGATGGATGGCTGGATGGATGGATGGCTGGATGGATGGCTGGCATGAGGGATGGATGGATGGATGGATGTCTGGATGGATGGCTGAATGGATGGATGGATGGATGGCTGGATGGATTGCTGGATGGATGGATGGATGGACGGATGGCTGGATGGATGGCTGGCTGGAGGGATGGATGGATGGCTGGATGGCTGGCTGGATGGATGGATGGCTGGATGGATGGCTGGCTTGAAGAATGGATGGATGGCTGGATGGATGGCTGGACGGATGGATTGCTGGATGGATGGCTGGCTGGAGGGATGGATGGATGGCTGGATGGATTGCTGGATGGATGGATGGCTGGATGGATGGCTGGCTGGAGGAATGGATGGATGGATGGATGGCCGGCTGGATGGCTGGATGGATGGATGGCTGGATGGATGGCTGGCAGGAGGGATGGATGGATGGATGGATGGCTGAATGGTTGGCTGGATGGATGGATGGCGAATGGATGGGTGGCTGGAGGGATGGATGGATGGATGGCTGGATGGACGGCTGGATGGATGGATGGCTGGACGGAAGGCTGGCTGGAGGGATGGATGGATGGATGGCTGGATGCAGGGATGGCTGGATGGTTGGCTGGCTGGAGGGATGGATGTATGGCTGGATGGATGTCTGGATGGAGGGATGGCTGGATGGATGGCTGGCTGGAGGGATGGATGGATGGATGGATGGCTGGATGGCTGGCTGGTTGGATGGATGGCTGGATGGATGGCTGGCTTGAAGAATGGATGGATGGCTGGATGGATGGCTGGATGGAGGGATGGCTGGATGGATGGCTGGCTGGAGGGATGGATGGATGGACGGGTGGCTGGATGGCTGGCTGAATGGATGGATGGCTGGATGGATGGCTTGCTGGAGGGATGGATGGATGGATGGATGGCTGGATGGATGGCTGGATGGATGGATGGCTGGATGAATGGCTGGCTGGATGGATGGCTGGAAGGATGGATGGCTGGATGGATGACTCGCTGGCGGGATGGATGGATGGATGGATGCCTGGATGGATGGCATGATGGATGGATGGATGGCTGGGTGGATGGATGGCTGGATGGATGGATGGCTGGATGGCTAGAAGGCTGGATGGATGGATGGCTGGATGGATGGCTGGATGGATGGATGGATGGATGGATGGCTGGATGGATGGCTGGATGGAGGGATAGCTGGAGGGATGGATGGATGGCTGGATGGATGGCTGGATGGGTGGATGTCATGATGGATTGCTGGCTGGAGGAATGGATGGATGGATGGCTGGATGGATGTATGGCAGGATGGATGGATGGCTGGATGGATGGCTGGCTGGAGGGATGGATGGATGGATGGATAGCTGAATGGATGAATGGCTGGATGGATGAATGGCTGGAGGGATGGATGGATGGATGGATGGCTGGATGGATTGCTGGATGGATGGAAGGATGGACGGATGGCTGGATGGATGCCTGGCTGGAAGGATGGATGGATGGCTGGATGGCTGGCTGGTTGGATGGATGGCTGGATGGATGGCTGGCTTGAAGAATGGATGGATGGCTGGATGGCTGGCTGGACGGATGGTTTGCTGGATGGATGGCTGGCTGGAGGGATGGATGGATGGCTGGATGGATGGCTGGATGGATGGATGGCTGGATGGATGGCTGGCTGGAGGAATGGATAGATGGATGGATGGCCGGCTGGATGGCTGGATGGATGGATGGCTGGATGGATGGCTCGCAGGAGGGATGGATGGATGGATGGATGGCTGAATGGTTGGCTGGATGGATGGATGGCGTATGGATGGGTGGCTGGAGGGATGAATGGATGGATGGATGGCTGGATGGACGGCTGGATGGATGGATGGCTGGACGGAAGGCTGGCTGGAGGGATGGATGGATGGATGGCTGGATGCAGGGATGGCTGGATGGTTGGCTGGCTGGAGGGATGGATGGATGGATGTATGGCTGGATGGATGTCTGGATGGAGGGATGGCTGGATGGATGGCTGGCTGGAGGGATGTATGGATGGATGGATGGCTGCGTGGATGGCTGGATGGGTGGATGGCTTAATGACTGGCTGGCTGGAGGGATGGATGGATGAATGGCTGGATGGATGGCTGGATCGATGGATGGCTGGATGTACGGCTGGCTGGAGGGATGGATGGATGGATGGATGGCTGGATGGATGGATGGATAGAGGGATTGCTGGATGGATGGCTGGCTGGAGGGATGGATGGATGGCTGGCTGGATGGATGGATGGCTGGATGGATGGCTGAATGGATGGATGGCTGGATGGATGGCTGGCTGGTGGGATGGATGGATGGATGGATGGCTGGATGAATGGCTGAATGGATGGATGGCTGGATGAATGGCTGGCTGGAGGGATGGATGGATGGATGGATGGATGGCTGGATGGTTGGATGGATGGATGGCTGGATGGATGACTGGCTGGAGGGATGGATGGATGGATGGATGGCTGGATGGATGGCTGGATGGATGGATGGCTGGATGGATGGCTGGCATGAGGGATGGATGGATGGATGGATGTCTGGATGGATGGCTGAATGGATGGATGGATGGATGTATGGCTGGCTGGAGAGATGGATGAGTGGTTGGATGGCTGGATGTATGTCTGGATGGAAGGATGGCTGGATGGATGACTGGCTGGAGGGATGAATGGATGGATGGATGGATGGATGGCTGGATGGATGGATGGCTTGATGGATGGCTTGCTGGAGGGATGGATGGATGGATGGCTGGATGGATGGATGACTGGATGAAGGCTGGCTCGAGTGATGGATGGATTGATGGCTGGATGGATGGCTTGATGGATGGATGGCTGTATGGATGACTGGCTGGAGGAATGGATGGATGGATGGATGGCTGGATGGGGGGCTGAATAGATGGATGGCTGGATGGATGGCTGGCTGGAAGGAAGGATGGATGGATGGATGGCTGGATGGATGGCTGGATGGATGGATGGCTGGATGGATGGCTGGCTGGAGGAACGGATGGATGGATGGATGGATGGATGGTTGGATGGATGGATGGCTGGATGGATGGATGGCTGGATGGATGGCTGGCTGGATGGATGGCTGGCTGGAGGGATGGATGGATGGATGGCTGGATGGATGGATGGCCGAATGGATGGCTGGCTGAAGGGATGGACGGATGGCTGAAAGGATGGCTGGATGGATGGCTGGATGGATGGCTGGCTGGAGGGATGGATGAATGGATGGATGGCTGGATGGATGGCTGGATGGCAGGATGACTGGATGGATGGCTGGCTGGGCGGGTGGATTGCTGGATGGCTGGCTGGATGGATGGCTGGATGGATGGATGGATGGATGGCTGGCTGGCTGGAGGTATGGATGGATGGATGAATGGCAGGATGGATGGCTGGATGGAGAGATGGATGAATGCATGGATGGCTGGATGGATGGCTGGATGGAGGGATGGCTGGATGGATGGCTGGCTGGAGGGATGGATGGATGGACGGGTGGCTGGATGGCTGGCTGAATGGATGGATGGCTGTATGGATGGCTTGCTGGAGGGATGGATGGATGGATGGATGGATGGATGGATGGCTGGATGGATGGATGGCTGGATGAATGGCTGGCTGGATGGATGGCTGGAAGGATGGATGGCTGGATGGATGACTCGCTGTCGGGATGGATGGATGGATGGATGGCTGGATGGATGGCTGGATGGATTGATGCCTGGATGGATGGCTGGATGGATGGATGGATGGATGGATGGCTGGGTGGATGGATGGCTGGATGGATGGATGGCTGGATGGCTAGAAGGCTGGATGGATGGATGGCTGGATGGATGGCTGGATGGATGGATGGATGGATGGATGGCTGGATGGATGGCTGGATGGAGGGATAGCTGGAGGGATGGATGGATGGCTGGATGGATGGCTGGATGGATGGATATCTGGATGGATTGCTGGCTGGAGGAATGGATGGATGGATGGATGGCTGGATGGATGGCAGGATGGATGGATGGCTGGATGGATGGCTGGCTGGAGGGATGGATGGATGGATGGATAGCTGAATGGATGAATGGCTGGATGGATGAATGGCTGGAGGGATTGATGGATGGATGGATGGCTGGATGGATTGCTGGATGGATGGATGGATGGACGGATGGCTGGATGGATGGCTGGCTGGAGGGATGGATGGATGGCTGGATGGCTGGCTGGATGGATGGATGGCTGGATGGATGGCTGGCTTGAAGAATGGATGGATGGCTGGATGGATGGCTGGACGGATGGATTGCTGGATGGATGGCTGGCTGGAGGGATGGATGGATGGCTGGATGGATGGCTGGATGGATGGATGGCTGGATGGATGGCTGGCTGGAGGAATGGATGGATGGATGGATGGCCGGCTGGATGGCTGGATGGATGGATGGCTGGATGGATGGCTGGCAGGAGGGATGGATGGATGGATGGATGGCTGAATGGTTGGCTGGATGGATGGATGGCGAATGGATGGGTGGCTGGAGGGATGGATGGATGGATGGATGGCTGGATGGACGGCTGGATGGATGGATGGCTGGACGGAAGGCTGGCTGGAGGGATGGATGGATGGATGGCTGGATGCAGGGATGGCTGGATGGTTGGCTGGCTGGAGGGATGGATGGATGGATGTATGGCTGGATGGATGTCTGGATGGAGGAATGGCTGGATGGATGGCTGGCTGGAGGGATGGATGGATGGATGGATGGCTGGGTGGATGGCTGGATGGATGGCTTAATGACTGGCTGGCTGGAGGGATGGATGAATGGATGGCTGGATGGATGGCTGGATCGATGGATGGCCGGATGTACGGCTGGCTGGAGGGATGGATGGATGGATGGATGGCTGGATGGATGGCTGGATAGAGGGATTGCTGGATGGATGGCTGGCTGGAGGGATGGATGGATGGATGGATGGCTGGATGGATGGATGGCTGGATGGATGGCTGAATGGATGGATGGCTGGATGGATGGCTGGCTGGAGGGATGGATGGATGGATGGCTGGATGAATGGCTGAATGGATGGATGGCTGGATGAATGGCTGGCTGGAGGGATGGATGGATGGATGGATGGATGGCTGGATGGATGGATGGATGGATGACTGGATGGATGACTGGCTGGAGGGATGGATGGATGAATGGCTGGCTGGCTGGATGGCTGGAAGGATGGATGGCTGGATGGATGGCTGGATGGATGGATGCCTGGATGGATGGCTGGATGGATGGCTGGATGGATGGATGGATGGATGGATGGATGGATGGCTGGATGGATGGCTGGATGGAGGGATAGCTGGAGGGATGGATGGCTGGGTGGATGGATGGCTGGATGGCTGAATGGCTGGATGGCTCGAAGGCTGGATGGATGGATGGCTGGATGGATGGCTGGATGGATGGATGGATGGATGGATGGATGGCTGGATGGATGGCTGGATGGAGGGATAGCTGGAGGGTTGGATGGATGGCTGGATGGATGGCTGGATGGATGGATGTCTGGATGGATTGCTGGCTGGAGGAATGGATGGATGGATGGATGGCTGGATGGATGGCAGGATGGATGGATGGCTGGATGGATGGCTGGCTGGAGGGATGGATGGATGGATGGATAGCTGAATGGATGGCTGGATGGATGGATGGCGGATGGATGGCTGGCTGGAGGGATGGATGGAAGGATGGCTGGATGGACGGCTGGATGGATGGAGGGCTGGATGGATGGCTGGCTGGAGGGATGGATTGATGGATGGATGGCTGGATGGATGGCTGGATGGATGGATGGCTGGATGGATGGCTGGCTGGAGGGATAGATGGATGGATGTGTGGCTGGATGGAGGGATGGTTGGATGGTTGGCTGGCTGGAGGGATGGATGGATGGATGGCTGGATGGATGTCTGGATGGAGGGATGGCTGGATGGATGGCTGGCTGGAGGGATGGATGGATGGATGGATGGATGGATGGATGGATGGCTGGATGGATGGCTGGATGGATGGCTGGATGGATGGATGGCTTAATGACTGGCTGGCTGGAGGGATGGATGGATGAATGGATGGATGGCTGGATGGATGGCTGGATCGATGGATGGTTGGATATATGGCTGGCTGAAGGGATGGATGGATGGATGGATGGCTGGATGGATAGCTGGATAGAGGGATGGATGGCTGGATGGATGGCTGCATGGATGGATGGATGGATGGATGGCTTAATGACTGGCTGGCTGGAGGGATGGATGGATGGATGGATGGATGGCTGGATGGATGGCTGGATGGATGGATGGCTGGATGTGTGGCTGGCTGGAGAGATGGATGAATGGTTGGATGGCTGGATGGATGGCTGTATGGAGGGATGGCTGGATGGATGGCTGGCTGGAGTGACGGATGGATGCATGGCTGGATGGATGGCTGTATGGAGGGATGGTTGGATGGAAGGCTGGCTGAATGGATGGATGGCTGGATGGATGGATGGATGGACGGATGGATGGAGGGATGGCTGGATGGATGGCTGGCTAAAGGGATGGATGGATGGATGGATGGATGGCTGGATGGAGGAATGGCTGGATGGATGCTTGACTGGAGGGATGGATGGATGGATGGATGGCTGGATGGATGGCTTGATGAATGGATGGCAGGATGGACGATTGGCAGGAGGGATGGATGGATGGATGGCTGGATGGATGGCTGGATGGATGGATGGATGGATGGCTGGAAGGATAGATGGATGGAGGGATGGCTGGATGGATGGATGGCTGGAGGGATGGATGGATGGCTGGATGGATGGCTGGATGGATGGATGGCTTAATGGCTGGCTGGCTGGAGGGATGGATGGATGGATGGATGGATGGCTGGATGAATGGCTGAATGGATGGATGGCTGGATGTATGGCTGGGTGGAGAGATGGATGGATGGATGGATGACTGGATGCATGGCTGGATGGAAGAATGGCTGGATGGATGGCTGGCTAGAGTGATGGATGGATGGATGGATGGCTGGATGGATGTCTTAATGGATGGATGGCTGGATGAATGGCTGTCTGGAGGGATGGATGGATGGATGGCTGGATGGATGGCTGGATGGATGAATGGCTGGATGGATGAATGGCTGGAGGGATGGATGGATGGATGGATGGCTGGATGGATTGCTGGATGGATGGATGGATGGACGGATGGCTGGATGGATGGCTGGCTGGAGGGATGGATGGTTGGCTGGATGGCAGTTTGGATGGATGGATGGCTGGATGGATGGCTGGCTTGAAGAATGGATGGATGGCTGGATGGATGGCTGGACGGATGGATTGCTGGATGGATGGCTGGCTGGAGGGATGGATGGATGGCTGGATGGATGGCTGGATGGATGGATGGCTGGATGGATGGCTGGCTGGAGGAATGGGTGGATGGATGGATGGCCGGATGGATGGCTGGATGGATGGATGGCTGGATGGATGGCTGGCAGGAGGGATGGACGGATGGATGGATGGCTGAATGGTTGGCTGGATGGATGGATGGCTGGATGGATGGGTGGCTGGAGGGATGGATGGATGGATGGATGGCTGGATGGACGGCTGGATGGATGGATGGCTGGACGGACGGCTGGCTGGAGGGATGCATGGATGGATGGCTGGATGCAGGGATGGCTGGATGGTTGGCTGTCAGGAGGGATGGATGGATGGATGGCTGGATGGATGGCTGGATGGATGGCTGGCTGGAGGGATGGATGAATGGATGGCTGGATGGATGGCTGGCTGGAGGGATGGATTGAAGAATGGATGGCTGGATGGATAGCTGGATGGATGGCTGGATGGATGGCTGGCTGGTGGGATGGATGGATGCCTGGATGGAGGGATGGCTGGATGGTTGGCTGGCTGGAGGGATGGATGGATGGATGGATGGATGTCTGGATGGATGGCTTGATGGAGGGATGGCTGGATGGATGGCTGGGTGGAGGGATGGATGGCTGGATGGATGGCTGGATGGATGGCTGGATGGTTTGATGGCTTAATGACTGGCTGGCTGGAGGGATGGATGGATGGCTGGATGGATGGCTGAATGGATGGATGGATGGATGTATGGCTGGCTGGAGAGATGGATGAATGGTTGGATGGCTGGATGGATGGCTGGATGGAGGGATTGCTGGATGGATGACTGGCTGGAGTGATGAATGGATGGATGGATGGATGGATGGCTGGATGGATGGATGGCTTGATGGATGGCTTGCTGGAGGGATGGATGGATGGATGGCTGGATGAATGGCTGGATGGATGGATGACTGGATGAAGGCTGGCTCGAGTGATGGATGGATTGATGGCTGGATGGATGGCTTGATGGATGGATGGCTGGATGGATGACTGGCTGGAGGAATGGATGGATGGATGGATGGCTGGATGGGGGGCTGAATAGATGGATGGCTGGATGGATGGCTGGCTGGAAGGAAGGATGGATGGATGGTTGGCTGGATGGATGGCTGTATGGATGGATGGCTGGATGGATGGCTGGCTGGAGGAACGGATGGATGGATTGATGGATGGATGGTTGGATGGATGGATGGCTGGATGGATGGATGGCTGGATGGATGGCTGGCTGGATGGATGGCTGGCTGGAGGGATGGATGGATGGATGGCTGGATGGATGGATGGCCGAATGGATCCAGCCATCCACCCAGCCTTCCATCCATCCAGCCATCCGTCCAGCCATCCATTAATCCATCCATTCCTCCAGCCAGCAATCCATCCAGCCATCCATCCAGCCATCCATCCAGCCACCCATCCATCCCTCCAGCAAGCCATCCATCCAGACATCCATCCATCCAGCCATCCATCCAGCCATCCATCCATCCATCCATCCCTCCAGCCAGCCATCCATCCAGCCATCCATCCATCCAGCCATCTCTCCAGACAGCCATCCATCCGGAAATCCATCCATCCAGCCATCCATCCAGCCACCCATGCATCCATCCATCCCTCCAGCCAGCCATCCATCCAGCCATCCATCTATCCAGCCATCCATCCAGCCATCGATTCATCCATCCCTCCAGCCAGCCTTCCATCCATCCCTCCAGCCAGCCATCCATCCATCCATCCATCCATCCATCCATCCATCCATACATCCATCCATCCATCCATCCATCCAGCCAGCCATCCATCCAGCCATCCATCCAGCCATCCATCCATCCATCCATCCATCCAGCCATCCATCCATTCATCCATCCATCCATCCAGCCATCCATCCAGCCATCCATCCATACATCCAGCCAACCAGTCATCCATCCATCCAGCCAGCCATCAAGACATCCAGCCATCCATCCAGCCATCCATCCAGCCATCCATCCATCCTTCCATCCCTCCAGCCAGCCATCCATCCAGCCATCAATCCAACTAGCCATCCATCCAACCATACACGCATCCATCACTCCAGCCAGCCATCCATCCAGCCATCTATCCATCCAGCCATCCATACAGCCATCCATCCATCCATCCATCCTTCCCTCCATCCAGCCATCCATCCATCCAGCCATCCATCCAGCCATCCATCCATCGATCCATCTCTCCAGCCAGCCATCCATCCAGCCATTCCTCCATCCAGACATCCATCCAGCCATCCATCCATCCCTCCAGCCAGCCATCCATCCAGCCATCCCTCCATCCATCCGTCCATCCATCCATCCAGCCATCCATCCAGCCATCCATCCATCCAGACTTCCAGCCATCCAGCCATCCATCCATCCATCTATCCATCCATCCATCCATCCATCCAACCATCCAGCCATCCATCCAGCCATCCATCCATTAAGCCATCCATCCAGCGAGTCATCCATCCAGCCATCCATCCATCCAGCCATCCATTCAGCCATCCATCCATTCATCCATCCATCCCTCCAGCCAGCCATTCATCCAGCCATCCATCCATCCAGCCATCCATCCAGCCATCCATCCATTCATCCATCCATCCCTCCAGCAAGCCATCCATCCAGCCATCCAGCCATCAATCCAGCCAACCATCCATCCATCCATCCCTCCAGCAAGCCATCCATCCAGCCATCCCTCCATCCAGCCATCCATCCAGCCATCCATGCATTCATCCATCTCTCCATCCAGCCATCCATCCAGCCAATCATCCATCCATCCATACCTCCAATCAGCCATCCACCCATCCATCCATCAAGCCATCCATCCAGCCATCCATCCCTCCAGCCAGCCAGCCAATAAGCCATCCATCCATCCAGCCATCCATCCAGCCATCCATCCATCGCTCCAGCCAGCCATCCATCCAGCAATCCCTCCATCCAGCCATCCATCCAGCCATCCATCCATCCATCCATCCAGCCAGCCAACCATCCAGCCATCCCTCCATCCAGCCATCCACCCATCCATCCATCCATCCAGCCAGCTATCCATCCAGCAATCCATCCATCCAGCCATCCAACCAGTCATCCATCCATCAATCCATCCCGCCAGCCAGCCATCCATCCAGCCATCCATCCAAACCAGCCATCCATTCAGCCATCCATCCATCCATTACTCCAGCCAGCCATCCACCCAGCCTTCCATCCATCCAGCCATCCGTCCAGCCATCCATTAATCCATCCATTCCTCCAGCCAGCAATCCATCCAGCCATCCATCCAGCCATCCATCCAGCCACCCATCCATCCCTCCAGCAAGCCATCCATCCAGACATCCATCCATCCAGCCATCCATCCAGCCATCCATCCATCCATCCATCCCTCCAGCCAGCCATCCATCCAGCCATCCATCCATTCAGCCATCTCTCCAGACAGCCATCCATCCGGAAATCCATCCATCCAGCCATCCATCCAGCCACCCATGCATCCATCCATCCCTCCAGCCAGCCATCCATCCAGCCATCCATCTATCCAGCCATCCATCCAGCCATCGATTCATCCATATTTCCAGCCAGCCTTCCATCCATCCCTCCAGCAAGCCAGCCATCCATCCATCCATCCATCCATCCATCCATCCATCCATCCATCCATCCATCCATCCATCCAGCCAGCCATCCATCCAGCCATCCATCCAGCCATCCATCCATCCATCCATCCATCCAGCCATCCATCCATTCATCCATCCATCCATCCAGCCATCCATCCAGCCATCCATCCATACATCCAGCCAACCAGTCATCCATCCATCCAGCCAGCCATCAAGACATCCAGCCATCCATCCAGCCATCCATCCAGCCATCCATCCATCCTTCCATCCCTCCAGCCAGCCATCCATCCAGCCATCAATCCAACTAGCCATCCATCCAACCATACACGCATACATCACTCCAGCCAGCCATCCATCCAGCCATCTATCCATCCAGCCATCCATACAGCCATCCATCCATCCATCCATCCTTCCCTCCAGCCAGCCATCCATCCAGCCATCCATCCATCCATCCCTCCAGCCAATCGTCCATCCAGCCATCCATCCATCCAGCCATCCATCCAGCCATCCATCCATCGATCCATCTCTCCAGCCAGCCATCCATCCAGCCATTCCTCCATCCAGACATTCATCCAGCCATCCATCCATCCCTCCAGCCAGCCATCCATCCAGCCATTCCTCCATCCATCCGTCCATCCATCCATCCAGCCATCCATCCAGCCATCCATCCATCCAGACTTCCAGCCATCCAGCCATCCATCCATCCATCCATCCATCCATCCATCCATCCATCCAACCATCCAGCCATCCATCCAGCCAACCATCCATTAAGCCATCCATCCAGCGAGTCATCCATCCAGCCATCCATCCATCCAGCCATCCATCCAGCCATCCATCCATCCCTCCAGCCAGCCATTCATCCAGCCATCCATCCATCCAGCCATCCATCCAGCCATCCATCCATTCATCCATCCATCCCTCCAGCAAGCCATCCATCCAGCCATCCAGCCATCCAGCCATCAATCCAGCCAACCATCCATCCATCCATCCCTCCAGCAAGCCATCCATCCAGCCATCCCTCCATCCAGCCATCCATCCAGCCATCCATGCATTCATCCATCTCTCCATCCAGCCATCCATCCAGCCAATCATCCATCCATCCATACCTCCAATCAGCCATCCACCCATCCATCCATCAAGCCATCCATCCAGCCATCCATCCCTCCAGCCAGCCAGCCAATAAGCCTTCCATCCATCCAGCCATCCATCCAGCCATCCATCCATCGCTCCAGCCAGCCATCCATCCAGCAATCCCTCCATCCAGCCATCCATCCAGCCATCCATCCATCCATCCATCCAGCCAGCCAACCATCCAGCCATCCCTCAATCCAGCCATCCACCCATCCATCCATCCCTCCAGCCAGCTATCCATCCAGCAATCCATCCATCCAGCCATCCAACCAGTCATCCATCCATCAATCCATCCCTCCAGCCAGCCATCCATCCAGCCATCCATCCAAACCAGCCGTCCATCCAGCCATCCATCCATCCATGCATCCCTCCAGCCAGCCATCCATCCAGCCATCCATTCATCCATCCCTCCCTCTAGCCAGCCAACCATCCAGACATCCCTCCATCCAGCCATCCATCCATCCATCCCTCCAGCCAGCCATCCATCCAGCCATCCATCCATCCAGCCATCCATCCAGCCATCCATCCATCAATCCATCCCTCCAGCCAGCCATCAATCCAGCCATCCATCCATCCAGCCGTCCATCCAGCCATCCATCCATCCAGCCATCCATCCATCCAGACTTCCAGCCATCCAGCCATACATCCATCCAGCCATCCATCCATCCATCCATCCATCCATCCATCCAACCATCCAGCCATCCATCCAGCCATCCATCCTTTAAGCCATCCATCCAGCGAGTCATCCATCCAGCCATCCATCCATCCAGCCATCCATACAGCCATCCATCCATCCATCCATCCTTCCCTCCAGCCAGCCATCCATCCAGCCATCCATCCATACATCCCTCCAGCCAATCGTCCATCCAGCCAGCCATCCATCCAGCCATCCATCCAGCCATCCATCCATCGATCCATCTCTCCAGCCAGCCATCCATCCAGCCATTCCTCCATCCAGACATCCATCCAGACATCCATCCATCCCTCCAGCCAGCCATCCATCCAGCCATCCCTCCATCCATCCGTCCATCCATCCAGCCATCCATCCAGCCATCCATCCATCCAGACTTCCAGCCATCCAGCCATCCATCCATCCAGCCATCCATCCATCCATCCATCCATCCATCCATCCATCCATCCAACCATCCAGCCATCCATCCAGCCATCCATCCATTAAGCCATCCATCCAGCGAGTCATCCATCCAGCCATCCATCCATCCAGCCATCCATTCAGCCATCCATCCATCCCTCCAGCCAGCCATTCATCCTGCCATCCAGCCATCCAGCCATCAATCCAGCCAACCATCCATCCAACCATCCCTCCAGCAAGCCAGCCATCCAGCCATCCCTCCATCCAGCCATCCATCCAGCCATCCATCCATCAATCCATCCCTCAAGCCAGCCATCCAGCCAGCCATCCATCCATCCAGCCGTCCATCTAACCATCCATCCATCCATCCATCCCTCCAGCCAGCTATCCATCCAGCCAGCCATCCATCCAGCCATCCATTCAGCCATCCATCCAGCCATCCATCCAGCCATCAATCCAGCCATCCATCCATCCATTCCTCCAGCCAGCCATCCATCCAGCCATCCATTCATCCAGTCATCCTTCCAGCCATCCATCCATCCATTCCTCCAGCCAGCCATCCATCCAGCCATCCATCCATCCAGCCATCTCTCCAGACAGCCATCCATCCGGAAATCCATCCATCCAGCCATCCATCCAGCCACCCATGCATCCATCCATCCCTCCAGCCAGCCATCCATCCAGCCATCCATCTATCCAGCCATCCATCCAGCCATCCATCCATCCATCCCTACAGCCAGCCTTCCATCCATCCTTCCAGCCAGCCAGCCATCCATCCATCCATCCATCCATCCATCCATCCATCCATCCATCCATCCATCCATCCAGCCATCCATCCAGCCACCCTTCCATTCATCCATCCCTCCAGCCAGCCATCCATCCAGCCATCCATCTAACCAGCCATCCATCCAGCCATCCATCCATCCATCCCTCCAGCCAGCCTTCCATCCATCCCTCCAGCCAGCCAGCCAGCCATCCATCCATCCATCCATCCATCCATCCATCCATCCATCCATCCATCCATCCATCCAGCCATCCATCCAGCCATCCATCCAGCCATCCATCCATCCATCCATCCATCCAGCCATCCATCCATCCATCCATCCATCCAACCATCCATCCAGCCATCCATCCATACATCCAGCCAACCAGTCATCCATCCATCCAGCCAGCCATCCAGACATCCAGCCATCCATCCAGCCATCCATCCAGCCATCCATCCATCCTTCCATCCCTCCAGCCAGCCATCCATCCAGCCATCAATCCAACTAGCCATCCATCCAACCATCCACGCATCCATCACTCCAGCCAGCCATCCATCCAGCCATCTATCCATCCAGCCATCTCTCCAGGCAGCCATCCATCCGGAAATCCATCCATCCAGCCATCCATCCAGCCACCCATGCATCCATCCATCCCTCCAGCTAGCCATCCATCCAGCCATCCATCTATCCAGCCATCCATCCAGCCATCCATCCATCCATCCCTCCAGCCAGCCTTCCATCCATCCCTCCAGCCATCCCTCCATCCAGCCATCCATCCAACCATCCATCCATCCATCCATCCATCCAGCCAGCCAACCATCCAGCCATCCATCCAGCCATCCATCCATCCATCCATCCATCCCTCCAGCCAGCCATCCATCCAGCCATCCATCCATCCAGCCATCCATCCAGCCATCCATACATCCAGCCAACCAGTCATCCATCCATCCAGCCAGCCGTCAAGACATCGAGCCATCCATCCAGCCATCCATCCAGCCATCCATCCATCCTTCCATCCCTCCAGCCAGCCATCCATCCAGCCATCAATCCAACTAGCCATCCATCCAACCATCCACTCATCCATCACTCCAGCCAGCCATCCATCCAGCCATCTTTCCATCCAGCCATCCATACAGCCATCCATCCATCCATCCATCCTTCCCTCCAGCCAGCCATCCATCCAGCCATCCACCCATTCATCCCTCCAGCCAATCGTCCGTCCAGCCATCCATCCATCCAGCCATCCATCCAGCCATCCATCCATCGATCCATCTCTCCAGCCAGCCATCCATCCAGCCATTCCTCCATCCAGACATCCATCCAGCCATACATCCATCCCTCCAGCCAGCCATCCATCCAGCCATCCCTCCATCCATCCGTCCATCCATCCAGCCATCCATCCAGCCATCCATCCATCCAGACTTCCAGCCATCCAGCCATCCATCCATCCAGCCATCCATCCATCCATCCATCCATCCATCCAACCATCCAGCCATCCATCCAGCCATCCATCCATTAAGCCATCCATCCAGCGAGTCATCCATCCAGCCATCCATCCATCCAGCCATCCATTCAGCCATCCATCCATCCCTCCAGCCAGCCATTCATCCAGCCATCCATCCATCCAGCCATCCATCCAGCCATCCATCCATTCATCCATCCATCCCTCCAGCAAGCCATCCATCCAGCCATCCAGCCATCCAGCCATCAATCCAGCCAACCATCCATCCATCCATCCCTCCAGCAAGCCATCCATCCAGCCATCCCTCCATCCAGCCATCCATCCAGCCATCCATGCATTCATCCATCTCTCCATCCAGCCATCCATCCAGCCAATCATCCATCCATCCATACCTCCATCCATCCCTCCAGCAAGCCATCCATCCAGCCATCCATCCAGCCATCCATCCCTCCAGCCAGCCAGCCATTAAGCCATCCATCCATCCAGCCAGCCATCCAGCCATCCATCCATCGCTCCAGCCAGCCATCCATCCAGCAATCCCTCCATCCAGCCATCCATCCAGCCATCCATCCATCCATCCATCCAGCCAGCCAACCATCCAGCCATCCCTCCATCCAGCCATCCACGCATCCATCCATCCCTCCATTCAGCCATCCATCCAGCAATCCATCCATCCAGCCATCCAACCAGTCATCCATCCATCAACCCATCCCTCCAGCCAGCCATCCATTCAGCCATCCATCCAAACCAGCCGTCCGTCCAGCCATCCATCCATCCATGCATCCCTCCAGCCAGCCAACAATCCAGCCATCCATTCATCCATCCCTCCCTCTAGCCAGCCAACCATCCAGCCATCCCTCCATTCAGCCATCCATCCATCCATCCCTCCAGCCAGCCATCCATCCAGCCATCCATCCATCCAGCCATCCATCCAGCCATCCATCCATCAATCCATCCCTCCAGCCAGCCATCCATCCAGCCATCCATCCATCCAGCCGTCCATCCAGCCATCCATCCATCCCTCCAGCCAGCCATCCATCT